>NC_056739.1:1336379534-1336447034 GCF_019279795.1 Protopterus annectens
CTGCAAACTAGGAGCCATAGTCAAGTCCCCAGATGATATGGACATCCTACAGAAAGGCCTCACTGAGACAGATGCCTGGTGTCAGAGCCATGGCCTCAAGCTCAATGCCAAAAAGTGCAGTGTCATCCCCTCTGGTAAAAACTCTGTACCCATGAACTACCACATAGGCAGCAATCTACTTAACACCAAATGCGTGATAAGAGACCTTGGGACCCAGGTGGACAGTAGTCTCTCCTTTGATAGTCACATCGCCACAGTAGTCAGGAAGTCTGTCTACGTGGCACACCTCATCATAAAAGGGTTCTCATCCAGGAAAAAAGAGGTCATTGTTCCCCTCTACTCGTCACTCATTAGACCCATTATAGAGTACAACGTCCCTTTTGGAATGTACCTCACAAGACATCTGCAGCAGCTAGAAAGGCCACAGAAGTACCTCACAAAGAGGATTACTGGCCTCAAACAAATGCCCTACACTGACTGCCTCAAAAAACTCCAGCTTTACTCCGTAGCATATCACCTACTCCGAGGTGATCTCTGCCTAACACATAAAGCTATGTCAAACCCAGAGCTGTTGGACATGCTACACCTAAAGAAATCCCAATCCTTCCAAGCTACATGCTCTAGGGACCTAAACCTTGTCACCACAATAAACAGGACATGCTGGAGGGATAGATTCCTGCCCCAGAGACTTCCTATACTCTGGAACAAGCTACCCATCTATGTCAAGCAAAGTTCTTCATTAGCACTTTTCAAGAAAAATCTTGATGAGTGGATGGGAAATAGGAAATACACCCCGGGGATCACTTCTGTGTCTCGACTGGACAGTGGCACAGGAAAATAACTTTCTTGGGTGGTGTAAGCTATGGTACCTTGCTGGCTAGGCTTATGTAGGCCCTTGGGCCGATAACCTAGTACCTCCCTATGAACCTATACAGATTTGCAGCTGATATCCTCACAGTACTCCCAACATGTCCACTGCCATCCTCTAATAACACCATCAGTAATCATGTTACCTAATATGGTGTCCTCTCATATACTATCAGTAATTATCATCTTATGTAACATAGGGACATTCTCGACTTCAAAACTTAGCAGCTGTTACTGGCTTCAGATCCAATATCACATTTAACTTCCTTGAATTTTAACCCCTTATTGTGCTACTGCACTCATTTTAATGCTGGCTGGTTAATGTCTCCCCTGCCAAAGCAGTATGCTGTTTAAAGTAGATCTTCTTAGGCATTATAAATGCAGTTATTCACTGGATTTAGGAAGAAGGTGAAACATACTCCTGGCTTAACTGTGTGCACAATCATCTTATAACAAAGAGATATAAAGACTGGAAATCATGAAAAGCATTAAATATTTTATATGTATTATGTTCTGTGTGCCCTAAAAGTACATGCCTCAGAAAATTAGTAAAAATCATTTTTCAAAGCAAAAGAAACACTACCTACCATCAACTCTAATTGTGCCACTGTAATAAATCCTATGCTTTTTTTTGGAGCATAAATACATTTCTAAGCCCACAAAAAAATCTACCTCAAGAATCAGACTTCAATGTAGCCTACATAATGAACACATTTTATCCAAGATGCCTCCTCACTTCTCCCTCTCCAAGCTTTGAACATATCTGAAAGTACTATACAGACTGGCAGATCTGCCAGACAATCATATCCAAAACAGATCATAAAATGTTTAACATATATATGTATCTGTGGATATCCTCTGAAAATCATCTTTGTAAATTAAAGCCTGCCTCTCTAGCTACTGATGAAATCTCACCAGAGTACTTAACTTCCTAAAAACATTTGCCTTCCTACTTTTTATGTTAATAAACAGGTCTAGACAAGACCAATATGTCCCTGCTTTAAGGAGGCAACACTATATTACATCCATTCACAAAGGTGGTCAGGATAGGAGTACCTCTAACCAGAGATCAGCAGCTACTTTATCCCACATTTCCAAAATTCTTGAAAAGTACACTAACAAACTATTAGGGTATCTTACAGACAAATAATCTGCTTTCTCCAACTCAGCATGGACTCCACCATAGATACTCCACAGACTCTGCACTGCTAGATTTACTAAACTCATTACACAGACACAAACACAAACACACTGACATACACTACCCCAGTCTTCTTAGATCTCTCAAAAGCTTTTAATGCTGCATCACATGAAATTCTATCTAAGAGACTCTCTGACTCGGACCCCTGTTGCTTTACACTAAAATGTTTCAATCATCATCTACCTGGGCACTGCTGGTTAAATGGATGGGCACCTTCTCCTCATTCATTACTAATAAAGTGGGAGTTCCCCAAAGATCCATCCTTGAGACCTACTTTTAAGTATCTTTATCAATAGCACGTACAAAACACTTGATAATGGCAATATTATCCAGTATGCTGTTAGCAAAACAAATTAAAGAATGAAGTAGTGTTAACAGTTCACAGGCCTCGATAACAAACTCAACTCAGTAAGACAGTGAAATTATGAAACTTCACTGGAAGGTAAATCCTTGCTACTGTACAACACAGTGAACGAACTGTGAATCAGGAGGCACTCAACATTTTTTGTCTCCAGTGGGAGAAAAATAAGGTAGGGCTGCAACTGGATTGTTACATGAGCATTTCCTAGGCCAAAATTCTTAAATGGCTAAATGTGATGATTAATGAGACGAAGCAGCCAAGGGGTCAAATTCATAATAAGATATCATGATGAGATTTCATGCAAAGCCAGGATGGGGAGTACTACAAAAGATGAACATCACATATGTGTTACAAAAATGAAGAAACATCAGGGCATACTTTTCTTTAGGGATCATTTTTTAGGAAGAAATACACTTTGGAATGAGGAAAACATTTGTTCATGGGTTATCATTTAAGATTCAGCTATGGACTACAGACTATCTGAATGCTATTGCAATGTTTCCCTTGCAGTTGCACTTGGCAGAGTCTTGCTCATACTATTCATAAAGCGGAGTGGTCTGTGGTTCAACAACAAATCACCACGTAAATGGGCTGACCTATACGTGAATCTCTCCTGCTTACATTCATGATACTACAGTGAACTCCGGGCTTAATTTAATGTACTCCCCACTGATGCCCTCATTCAATGTCGTAGTACTCCGCAATCTAACAGTCTGCACTAGCTTATTTTAGAGTCTTTACTAGATTTCCTTGATCTTTTTAACAGATTTTACTAAATGGTTTGTCTTGTAAAAGAAGGCATAGTTACAGGTGGTTGAGGCACTTGTGGTTGAGTGGCTTTACTTCAAAAATTTAATGTTGCAGTGATTTTCACAATGTGTTGAATTTTGCAAGTTAATTGAGCACTTTCTAAAGGTTTTTTTTTCCCTTTTCTCCACTGTGGTATTACTGTAAAGTTGTTATATTAAAATTTAGGGGGAAGTCCACCATCTGGGGAGTACAGATGGGCTTACCCCCTGTGAAAAAGATTTTTTTCTTTATGTTTTTTCAGCTCACAGTTGCTGATGTTTAATTTTCGGTTAACAATTAGTTGAAAACCTTGACTTGACCAGACATAGGTAAACTGCAAAGCACTCTACCACTGTGTGAAGTCATATTGTCCACATTTCCACAAAAAGATTAAACAAATGTAGAGTAAACAAGGAACTACTCTGCTGACTTCACCATTCTGCTATGTTTTGGCCAATTAAACATGCTCATCCTGAAACAGGAGTGTTAATAAGTAATTCTTGCACAAGTACCATCCTGATCACCTAGTACCTAAGAAAAACACAAGGCTAGATCGTCCTGCATAAAAAGTCTCTGCAAAAACAGGAAAGGTCAGATAGCAAACTCTAAATATTCAGCTGCTGCTGAATTACATTATGCAGCATCTGCTGTTTTAAGTAGAATATCCCCCAGATGATTCTAAACCATTGCATTGAATGAGCTTTAAACTTACTAACAGACGTCCGTGTCACTTGCCATTGAGAATACAACTGAATAAATACACTTCTTCTTCTTTTGGCTTTTCCTGGTTAGGGGACGCCACAGTGGATCACCTGTCCAGTGTCCACTCATGACTGGCAGTGGAGTTTTACGGTGTCGAGTTGTCAGCCCGGCACCCAACCTTCCACAGAAGGCACACCGACTCACGCACTCAGGCCAATTTAGAGTGTCCAATCCACCTACAGCATGTCTTTTGGGATGTGGGAGGAAACCGGAGCACCTGGAGGAAACCCACGCAACCACATGGAGGACATGCAGACTCCGCACAGAAGGCACCCCAGCCGAGAATCAAACCAGAGAACCTCTTGCTGTGAGGTAGCAATGCTAACCGCTGCACCACCGCGGCCACCCTGAATAAGTACACTTAATAAGTATAAAAGTCTACTATTTATTATGAAAGGAGTATTTGGAGTGACTAAGAGCATTGCTCTCTCTGTCTCTCTCTCTCTCTTGTTTTGGCTTTTAGAAAGTTTCCACCTTTTTCTTAACACAGGTCAACTTGAAAAAGAAGAATAACGGTCATCTCAAGAAGTACAGAAGAGAATTTGTTAACATTTCTGCAAATTAATTAATTTTCCCTTCAGAAAGCTACATCTCAGAAGCAGGGGAAGCCTTTCTTCTTTTTCAAGAACAGATTCTCTGACACACTACGTGACCACAGATGCACACTGCAGAGCCTGAAGGAAGTCACCAGAGTTATAAAGGACCTGAAGGATGTCATCAGAGCTACAAAGGACCTGAAGGATGTCACCAGTTATAAAGGAGTGCTTGTTCCAGACAGAGAAAGGAAGTTGCTGCAGGACCTTTACTTCATAAAAAGGCCAGGTCATCTCTATCTGTATGAAAGTAATAACTGTACATTGCAGACTCAGTTTCCTTCCTGTATCTCCAAAGAACCAACATCTTCCAAAGTGCTGGATACAATACTGAATAAACTTTTAACTTGGGTAATACCTTCTTAAAGAAGGAGTTGCCTCACTGCCAGAAAGCATTCTGTTCAACAAATGGAAATGATTAAAGAATATGCATCTCAGTCATGTATCTGATGTGAATCTGTTTACTGTTACAGCATAGACTACAAAAGTATTCACTTAACAGGGAGTTAAACTGTTGGCTAGATACAAATGAGTTCTTTGGCAAAACTACTGTGCCAAATTATTTATCTTTCCGTGTGTGTACACCATTCACAGGTGCATTACATATAAATGTCATCTTAGTTTACTAAAGCAAGATGCGTGTTTGTGTGCAGTTGTGTGCGTGTGTGAGATATTTGACTGGGGTTCCTTCTGTAGTGTGGAAGTCCTACCTGCATCCATATAAGTCTTCCTAAAAGACAAGTAAAATGTGAAGTAGTATTCTCAAAATTGTCTGTCAGTGAGCAAGTAGTATGTGTGTGTGTGCACACATTTATAAATATAATAAATACATATACATATATTAGGTTCATAGGAGGTTACTAGGCTATTGGCCGTAGGGCCTTTATAAGCCTAGCCATTTTATACCCTTGTTCCCTTATTGACCAAGTTGTACAGTCTATATATGCAGTGCGAGTCTATGATCAGCACCAACTGCTCTTATCCAAGAGGGACATATGTGGCACCCCCAGGGTAAATTTACTGACTCCCATCCAGTTGTCTAAGTTGTGCATTAATAGGGTCATTGAGGAGCTCTGTTTTATGTGAATTGCGAGTTTGTTCCAGAGAAGTGACAATCTCTGGGAGACATATCTGTCCCTCCAGCATGTACTGTTAATGTTGCAGGCTAGGTTAAGATCCTTAGAGTGAGTGAATCTTGTCCCATTTGACTTACGGATGTGCAGCATTTCCATTACAGCAGGGCCAGAGACTGCTCTGTAGGTCAGACACAAGGCACCTCTCAGCAGCCAGTAAGATACAGACTACAGTGACACAGCCTTCAGTCTGTCCATGTAGGTCATGTGTTGAAGGCCCTAAATTTTCTTGGTGAGAAACCTGAGACGTCTCTCCAGCTGCTGCAGGTGTCTGGTGAGATACATATAGGAAGGAGAGTTATACTCAATTAGTGGTCTGAGGAAGGAGGAGTACAGGGGTGTTATAACATCCTTAACTCTGGATGTGATGCCCTTACTTATGAGATGTGCAACATAGTCCATTCTTACTACTGTGGACACATGGTGATCCAAGTTAAGGTTGCTATCAGCCTGCGTTCCCAAATCTGTCACAACACGGTTTGAGCTAAGGGGGATACTGCTAATATTGTAATTTGCAGGGACTTCCCCTTTGCCAAAAGGGATGATAACACATTTTTAGCATTTAGTTTAACTTTGTGGCTTTGGCACCAATCATTAGTTTGTCTAAGCCCTTTTTGTAGTACTTCATCATCGTTGGGGGACTCAATGACTACATCCAGTTTGCAGTCATTGGCAAACTTGGTAAGTCACAAGCCATCTATTTTCACCTGGACTTCTGAGAAATAGATTCCAAACAGTAGGGGGCCCAGCACAGATCCTTGTGGTAGATCACTGGTAACTGGTCTGAAATTGGACTGTATGTGTTCTGTCTGTGAGCCAGTTGGATACTCATCTAGTGACATATGGGTTAATTCCTAGCTGGGTGAGTTTCCCAGTGATGCCTGAGTGGGGGACTGTAACAAAAGCCTTGGCTAAGTCATGATAGGTTGTATGTACTGTTTTGCCTTCATCCATGGCTTTGGTGACATTCTCGAAGAAGTTCACCAGGTTTAATATGCATGATTTACACTTAATGAAGCCAAACTGGGCCAGGTCAAGAATTTGAAGGTCACCTATGTCTTTGGTAGCAAGGTCCATGATGATTCTCTCCTTGGCCTTGCAGATAAGTCTGGTTAGGCTTATGGGACTATAGATCCCAGGGTTGGTTGATGGACCCCCTTTGTGCAAGGGAATTACTGTTGCTGTTTACCACTCTGCTGGGACAAACCCAGTACTCAGACTGTGGTTGAAGAGAGCACCAACTGGTTCTGCTAGGTTCTGTTTTAGACCATTTAGTAGGCAGCCTGGGATGTTGTCCGGTCCCATAGAGGCTGTGTTTTTGGCTATGGAGAGTGCAGTTATGACCTGCTCTTTGGAGATACTAGGTAGAGAACTGGTGGCAGGTATGCTTTGGAGTATGTCTGGTGTTGACCAAATTTGTCTGCTAGCAGGCTGGCGATGTCCTCAGGGTCAGTATGAGTGGTACCATTCACTACTAGTTTGGCACAAAGCTGGGCCTTCCCTTTTAGATTTCTGATATAGCTAAAGAATGCCTTGCGATTATCCTTAGCTAGGGATGCTAGATTAGCTTCATAATTGGCTTTAGAGGACTTTACAAGATGTCTAATTTGCTTATTCAAGCTGTGGGGGGTGTCCTTCCTCTAATGAGTCAGTTCCCTCTTGTTCTTAAGACATTAGTTTCCTCCTCTTGTTGTATAACCTATTTATGCTTGATGACCACCAGGGTGCCTTGTTTTTTTGTGAGGACCTTGTTTTGATCCATTCAGGTACAGCCGAGTCTATACATTTTATATAGGTGTTTATACAGGGCATTTAGGTTCATAGGTTGGTACTAGGCTATCGGCCCTAGGGCCTATACAAGCCTAGCCATAATAATTCCCTGGATATTTCTTCCCACAATATTTACTTCTCTGGACCCCTGTCTAGCAGGGCAACTATCATGATCCCCTGGGGTGAATTTCCTACCTCCCATCCAATCATCAAGGTTCCTTTTGAAGAGGGTCACGGAGGCGCTCTGCTTGACATGTACGGGCAGTCTATTCCAGAGTATGGGGAGTCTCTGGGTCAGGAAACTATCCCTCCAGCATGTTTTGTTTACTGTGATGACAAGGTTTATATCCCTGGAGAGTGTGGCTCTGAGGGATTAGGATTTCTTTAAGTGGAGCATGTCTAACAGCTCAGGGTTTGACATGGCCTTGTATGTTAAGCAGAGATCGCCTCTGAGTAGACGATATGCCACAGAGTACAGTTGGAATTTTTTTTAGACGGTCAGCATATGGCATCTGCTTTAGGTCTGTGATTCTTATAGTGAGGTATTTCTGTGGCCTTTCCAGCTGTTGCAGATGTCTTGTGAGGTACATACCAAACGGGTCATTACACTCTATAATGGGTCTAATGAGGGATGAATACAGTGGGACAATGACCTCCTTTTTTCTGGATGAAAAGCCCTTAGTGGTGAGGTGTGCCACATAAAAGGATTTCCTGACTGTTGTGGCGATGTGGTTATCGAAAGTGAGACCACTGTCCACCTGTGTCCTTTTAAGTCTCTCATCACACTTTTGATGTTTAGTGTACTGTCACCTATGTGGTAATTCGTGGGTACATGTTTTTTTCCAAAGGGGATAACTATACATTTCTTGGCATTAAGCTTGAGCCCATGGCTTTGGCACCAGGCATTTGTTTCTGTAAGGCCCTTTTGTAGAATATCCACATCATTTGGGGATTCAATAATGGCTCCCAGTTTGCAGTCATCTGCGAACTTTGTTAGCCAGAGTCCCTTAGTGTTTGCCTGTACTTCAGAGAAGTAGATGCCAAACAAGTGTGGTCCCAGGACTGAACCCTGAGGTACAACTCTGTATAGGAGTCATTGCTGACAGTGATAACAGGGGTTTTGAAGCTATTTAGGCCATCGCATAGGAGGCTACAGTTTGTTTTGGTGAAATATTTCATTCTTTTTGCTCTTGGGGGGGGTCAGGTATGATCATTACTTCGAATGAGACTGATATACATTCAGAGCTTACCATGGAGGGCAACACACAGGGGGTAGTGCAGACACCCACTTATGGTGGTGAGTACTAAGTCTAGGACATTCAAGCCCCTCGTGGGAGTGCAGACTATCTGTTCCAGAGCATTTGTATTAACAAAGTGCAAGAACCTTAGTGTGAGTATGTTTGTGCTCATATATGACTCCCAATCGATGGAAGGATACTTGAAATCACCCATGACCAAGGTGTTTGGTTGTACAGTGAGTGACTAAAGGAACCACTTGGCCACCACAGTGAACTTGGCCCTTTCTTCAGTGTAGTGCGATCTCAGATATGGTATATTTAAGAAGGACAGGTGTGGGGGGAGGCAAAGCCCCCCCACTTTGGTGGGTTTAGTTTTGGTCCATTGAAGTTTTCTTCTGTGGTGGCCAAGAAGTTCCTTTCACAGGAAAAGGATTTTGGCAGTCCGTGCTTTCGGTTTAAAACTGTTTTGGAGAAGTGGAGTCAGGTAAGTAAGATTCGATTAAGTGTAATTTCGATCGGTCAAAGTAGACCCATAAAAATACTGTGGAATTTCTTGCAACCAGTACACAATGCAAGGCTTGGCACAAACAAGTGCTTCAGACCAAACTACCTTTTATTTTTGGTTACGAGGTGAAACATGAGATGCTTTCAGACTTCGTTATGTGAAGAACATTTGGTTAAAAAAAAAAGTGATCCTCTTTCTAGAATATTAAATTAGATTGTTGCCGATGTTTTACCTCAAAGCCAAGTGGTAGAGAGTGATGATGTGTTAGTCAGGTCAGTCTACCTGGGCATACTAACAAGTATGTGATTGACCATCTCCTTTTCCTTGGTTAACTGTTAACTACAGATTAGATTAGGCAATGGCAGTGACACTACCTAAATTATCTCAACAGAGCCCAGGCTGCTAGACTCTGCAGATCTAAGTAGACTGGCAGGCATTTGGTTGTGGCTCAGACAAGTAACAAGGCTCAAGTCTTACAATATTAAAGTGTATTAAAATTGGTATCTCAGCTGTATACAGACAGCAGGAAGAGTACATACATTATCTTTTGTATCCCTCATATTAATTAGTTTGCGTAATAAATGCTTAGGAAAACTCCAGTTATGTAGTGCCACATCTGCAGCCATTAAAGGGTTGTAACACAGACACCCAAGTTCTAAAAACATGTTCTTTAAAGGGGCACTGCATCTAAAGAAGGCATATCTATCTGTATGCAGAAGAAAAAATAGTGAACACAAAATTAAATGTTATACAAAATCAGAGCAAAGGTTACTCTTCAGACTCACTCAGCAGAAGTAACTTATTATAAACTTGACATTTTGAACTTAATAATTTGAATGCATATAGTTGATACAGAACTTGAATTTATGACAATTTTCTTTTTAGGAACATTGGTTAAAGAAGAGTTTGTGTCCAAGCATCTAAAGATCCATAAACTTAAATTTTCGGTTTTCTGTGTAAGTATTTTTAATATATGATAAAAAAATAAAGAGTAACAGATGCTCATATAGAATTAGTTTGCAGAGTGTGTGTGTGTGTGTGTGTGTGTGTGTGTGTGTGTGTGTGTGTGTGTGTGTGTGTGTGTGTGTGTGTGTGCATCAGAAATGTATCCCGCCCTTGGCTTGATTTAAAAGGTCATACAGCTTGGGAGAGGAAAGAGTAGAATAGTTAAAATACTTCAACAAATTAAAAAAAAAATGTGTGTTTGTGTGTGTGTGTGTGGGGGGGGGGGGGGGGGGGGGCAGGACAAACATTTTCCTGTCAACTGTGGCTATTTGCCAACTAGAACACAGCTGATAAGATTCCACAGCAAACGCATAAAGTTACATTTAAAGGCAAAATACTGTTTCCTTTTTGAATTACTTTGCCCCATTTACAATTTCAAGTTTTCTTATATCCAAAATACTAATATTATAGAACCAACTTCAATCAACAAACTGTGTATTTGTTGTCAGGCTGGTCAAGTGGTGCTCTGGAACAGAGATACTAAATTTTTAGACACCAGCTTACAAGAAGATATTTCTATGTATGAAACCTCTGTCCTTGACTGGTCACACTCTCTGAACGCTCAGATTCGTATGTTTGTGAAAATGTCTAGGATGCCGAGCCACTCTTCATTATTTTTATTTCCATTATCATCTGTGCCAAAAACAACAATGGTAACTCATGAAAAGGATCTCACACCCAGGAGTTACCATTAAATAAAAGGCTGAGTTGCCAATGGCAAAGTGCCTGCTAAGGAGTGAAGTACATCAGCGAGTACATAAACGCATCAAAGAATAAAATCTTTCCATCAGGAAACTGTATGTGCTACCGCTTTCTGCCTTACTACTTGCTTACTACAGGAATTGTCAAGAAAAAATAACATTTTTCCACTGAAAGAAACCAGCTCCCAGTTGAAGAGGTATTTTTCATAACAGATACACTTTTAGTCAGGTAAAAACTGATCGTCTCTCCATTTCAGGTAATTAAGTTCTAGTTACAAGTTTAAAGGACAACTACTACTATTTTCTGACAACGCAAAGTGAGTGGCCCATAGTCACTCCATACATAAATGCAGGTGACTTCATGGATGTAAGTTTTTTCCTTATTCCCAGTCACAATATCTGAATTACCTATTTCTACTCCCAGCATGCTTTGCGTGCTTTAAGACCTGTGGCTGGCGTTCTCCGCCATCTTTGTCTCTCCCTCTACACCACTGCTAGCACCCCTGGCGATTTAGAGCAACTTGAGGACTGGTTTCCACTGAGTCTTGACCTTGCCTAACACGGTAATTGCACTTAAGGTCTATAACTATTGCTGCTATTTGCTTTGGAGTTAGAGACTGCTGTTACTACTTTAATTTGTAGAATGCTGTTTGCAATAACTGAACAATTGTTCCTTGCATATAACTTTATATTTAGTGCTGGAGGAAGTGCCTGGTAGGGCTCTATATCTTATGCTTAATCTACACTGTTTATTGAGTTAACTGATACGGCAATGCTACGGGCTGTTAGCAGCACCATTCGCATTAGAGCTGATACAGCCGTATAGTTGATGGTTTATCTGAACTGAATGTTGGGTTCATTGTAATGGCAATGCCAGGATCTGTTAGCAGCTACTCTTTACTTGGCAGTGTTTTATCAAGCATTTACTTAGAGGATGCACTCCTTACTGTTGCCTGTTATGTATGTTGAATGAACCTGTAACAGTCTGTCATCTCTCAACCCAGAGGGTACATTTTAGTAGTTACCGGTGCTACAACATTTAATCTGCTAGATTAGACAAGGGATTCTGGCTGCCCGAAGCTTCATTCTCAACCTCCGTTTGTACTTTTCACTCTGTGTACAAGCGCCAACCCTCGTGGATGTATTATAGACTTTTTAATGGTCTAAACCTTGCTGCCATACAGGGACAAGCTGTTTTCTAGCTCCCCAACTCAGTACACGATCTTCAATATAATTGAGGCTGTTAAAACAGAACTGCGTTTCTGGTTACCTGCGGTAGTGTCTCCTTTTACTAAGAGATTGCCGGAGGTTTTAGTCTCAACCTCCGTTTGTAACTTTCAATCTGTGTACAAGCGGCAACCCTCGTGGATGTATTATAGCTTTTTTTAATGGATATTGTCTGAACCTTGCTACCATACTAAGACAAGCTTTTGTCTAGCTCCCATAAACAGTGCAAGTTATTTAATAAAATTCAGGCTGTAAAACAGAACTGCGTTTACTGGTTACTTGCAGTAGTGTCTACTTTACTAAGTGATTGCCCGAGGCTAAATTCCCAACCTCCGATTGTAACTTTCAATCTGTGTACAAGCGGAAACCCTCGTGGATGTACCATAGCTTTTTTAATGGTTACTGTCTGAGCCTTGCCACCATACAGCGACAAGCTGTTTTCTTGCTCCCCAAAATGGTTCATGTTCTTAATATAATTAAGGCTGTAAAACAGAACCACGTTTCCTGGTTACCTGTGGTAGTGTCTACTTTTACTAAGAGATTCCCATACATCCTTTTAAAAAACTGTAACTCCTGCTAGACTGCAAGCTGTCTTTTTTACTCACCATTGTGTCAGTGATAATACAAATAATTGCTAGATACATAGTCTGTCTAAAGAATTATGATTATCTCAAGCTACATCCCCCTAACATTGCACATTGTAGCCACACGATGATCATGTGAGCTATGTTGATGCTACATATTGTTCTTAAGCTAGCTCAGTGTTGTAGTTGTACTAATATATTGCTGCCTCCTATGACCCTCTAGGTAGCTTGTTGTAAAGCTATTTACAAGCCGCTATACGGTTAATCTACTAATGTACTCTCACCTGCAGTGCTTGCTTACTGTAAAATATACTCACAACTGTTTTTAATGTAATATTTTAAAACCTGTTATTTAGTGCTTATACATTTTCTTTCCAGCTTCAACATTCTGTTGTGACTGATACTTCCCTGTGTAACTGATTTCTCTCCCTCTTCTAGATCTTGTGACCACATCTGCATCCCTACCAGACCCCCTACCTTTCCAGGATGGCTGTCCCTCGAGCTGTCCTACAAGGCAGTGTATGTACACTGACTGACTTTGTTTATTATCTCTTTACTTGCTCAGGTTAACCCAGCCCTCAGTAGTTGCCTCGTATTGCCAGACTGCTAGCACCCCCTTACACTCTACTTACTTTCCCCTTTCCCCCTGTATTCTTTAGTCTGCCATGTTATCTGCACCATTATGACCATCTCTGTTCCTTGCTCTCCCTCCCACTACTCTATTTACCTCTGTAAACCTCCTCTACTGCCCCCGGTTTACCTCTTTTATACTCTATTCCTGTACTTACTCTCCATCCCCCAGTCTCATTACCTGCCACTGCTTATTCAAGTCCTTACACACTCTGTATTCACTGTCCTACCTACTAGCTACATTTTTTTCCTTCTACTTTTTTCCCCCTCTCATCTCTCCCCTTCTAACCCCCAACAGCAGATACCTATGGTCAACACACTGTGGACTATCTGCTGACTGATTTTGCTCACTCTCTAGCTAGTCTATATCTCTCTACACTCTCTTGTAGTACAACTTCTACTGTCTGTCTTACTTGGTTGATTGTCTCTGGAGGGCCCTGTATACCTGTCTCTGGCTCAGCCCGCTCCATTCGCCCTCGCTATGCTCGAGCTCTCTCTGCTCCCCTACCCTACTCCCATTCCCACCCACTCCATTCTCATTTTGTTTATACCTAACCTAAGAACCTCCCCCTCCCAACCACCCTATCCCCATCATCTCCCACAATCCCCTGCCCTACCTCACTTCTACTCTTCCCCTCTAGCCACTCCTCCCATAAAGCAAACTCCTCCGCTCTACTCTCACTTTATTCCCACCCCCTAAAAACTCACACACCACAATGAACTACCTTAAACCCATTCTCACCTACACCCTCCTTCTCATTCTCCTATTTCTATCCTACAACTTTACCTCCTTAAACTCACATCTAGACACAAATTTTAAATCACCCACTCTACCATGCTCCTGCCCCTCCCCTCTATACCAATCTTACAGTAACATAGGCCCTCACACACTCAACATCTCTTCTCTCACCCTTCAAACTCCTACACACCCAAGAAGCCAAAGCCCCATTTCCAACATACCTCACAACTATAAACAAACTTACTTTCCATCTATTTCACTCCATCACTCACATCAAGCTGCTATCTGACATCCACCCCAACCCAGGACCCATAAGCTGCAAACCACAGCACACACTAACTTCCACATACTCCACAACCTCTCCAACCTATTCTCACTCACACCCCCTCCCTCCCTTCCAAAAATCCTCCAACTCAGACCTACTCCTTTTAAATCTCAACGTCCGTAGCATCCTAAATAAGACCAATGACCTACACACTACACTATCCCACTACTCTCCAGATATAGTAGTGTTAACTGAAACCTAGACAAAGCTCAACATTAAGGATATAAAAACTCTAACAACAGGATACAACATTATATGAATGGATAGGCTCAACAAATGTGGCGGGGGTGTTGCAGTAATGTTTAAAAATACCCTCAAAATAACCCAACTGAACCGCTCACCTCCCATTATTACTAACTCAGAATTATTACTCACCCACCTTGAAATCAACCCCAATAAAGGAATAGTTATAACAGCCACCTACCTCCCTCCTGGTAACAACCTCCCAAGTATCGAACACCTACTCTCGGTGACTTCAATCTTGATTGGCTATCCTGTACTTCTAACAATCCATCCAACTTTATTAATCTCTATTCCTTCACCAAGACCATAAACTGCCAAACACGTATTGATAAACACTCCAACAAGCACTCTACTTTAGACTGGATCCTAACCAACAGACCCAAGCAAGGTCACTTAGCAGGATGCCTACCAGACACCCTCAGTGACCACTACCCAGCATTTCTTTATAAAAAACGTATTTGCCCAGAAGGTAACATTATTTACAAACACATTACCAGCAAAAAACATTTCTCCCTCACTACTTTCCACCTATTTCTATATCAATGTAACTGGGCTCCTCTCAAATACCTACCATTAGATGATGCAGTTCAGTACTTCAACAAAACCTTCCTTACTACTCTCAACAAACTGGCCCCCACTAGAAAAATTTGTGTTAGGACCAAACCTTTCTCATGGCTGTCCAAAAGTGCCAAATTACTAATGCGAAGCAGAGACAATGCCTGGTCAAAATATCATACAACTAGAGAAAAATCAGACCTAACCAACTATCAACAGCTAAGAAACTTAACAAAAAAACAATTAAAAAGTGATAAACAAGCATACTTTCTATCCTGTCAGCAAAAAAAAAACAAAATAACCCAAAACATTTCTGGCATTGTATCAACAACTCTTAAACCCAGGTCAAACCCCCTCTCCAACCTCCTCTAATAACACTGTCCCCATAGCTACCCAGTTTAACACCTAATTCTTAAGTGCAGTAACCTCCTTTCTGGGTAACCAACCAGCTCAACCACTTACCATACCTAGTACCACTATACTCAGTCACAATCCCCTCTTCTTCACAACTATACAAACTAACTACATAAAAACTATTTTATCCAAACTCAAACCAAGCTGCACAGCTGCTGACAATCTCCCTAATGAATTCCTGAAACTGGCAGCCCCTATAATTGCATATCCCACCTCAATACTCATTAACCGCTCTATCAAGGAACAGTATGTCCCTCGCATTTGGAAAATATCTCATATTTTTCCACTCCATAAAGGTGGCCCATCCAAAGAAATAAACTTCCGCCCCATAGCAATCCTCTCCCCCTCGCAAAAATCCTAGAGAAATGCATCCACAACCAACTCTTAAACTACTTCCTTCTAAACAACCTACTTTCCAACTCTCGGCACGGTTTCCAAACAAAGCACAGTACTAGTATAGCTCTCCTTGCCTTTACTGATGCCATCCACCAACACTTGAACAAAGGTCAACAGGTCGTTTCTATATTTCTAGACATGTCTAAAGCCTTCGACGCTGTCTCCCACCAGCTCCTCCTTAGCAAACTATCCACCTAAGGCCTTAGCTCACCCGTACTAAACTGGTTCCACCGTTATTTTTCTAACCGTCAACAGGCCACAGTATGGGACTCCTCCCTCTCCCCTCTCCTCCCCACCTCTGTGGGGGTCCCTCAAGGTTCCAGTTTCGGTCCACTCCTATTTATCATATTCACCAATAACCTCAGCAACCCAGCATGCTGCCATAGTTCAGTACGTTGATGACTCTACCCTTATCTGTTGTGCTCCTTCCTCCCAAAATCTCCAAATCAGAATGCAATCTGCTTTTCAGGACACTGAATTCTACTTCTCACAACACCAACTCATATTAAATCCCAACAATACCAAAGTTATAGTATTTAGGAATAACAAATCCAAAAATTCACAAATCCCCCTATTCATCAACTCTGCTAATGGCAGCAAAATTACCCCCACTAACCACACAAAACTCTTGGGGATTACCATAGATGAATACCTCAAATTTGACATACACATTGCCCAAACCATCAAAAAAGTCCACATCAAATTAGGCAGCCTTTATAGAGCCAGGCCATTCCTAAGACCAAATGTCAGGCTTGTCACAGCATGCATACACCTCCTAAATACCCTTCTCTATGGTTTCATTGGTTTCACAAACCTCCGGAAATCACACCTCAATAAACTGAGATCATGTTACCATCAAATCTCTAGATTTGCTAGCAACCTCCCACTCACATCCCACCACTGCTCATCACTTTCAGCATTAAACTGGCTAGAGCTACCAAACATTCTGTCTCTTAATCATCTAGCCTTAACCCACAAAATAATCTATAATCCCGATAACTGCCCTGCCCTATCCTCCTCAGTTCAACCACATTCCAACCAACGAACTCTTAGATCCTCCAACAAACTCTTACTTAAGGTGTCCAACTCCCACAACCAACACGGCAACTCCCTCTATTCCCATAATGTATCCAAACTCTGGAACTCCCTTCCCAGAACCCCTAAGGAACATACCCTCACATGATCAATTCAAAACACTACTAAAACACCACCTTAGCAACCACTGGCTATGCTCCTGCCACTCCCCTAATTAAATCCACTCTCCTCTCTTGTTAGCTACTCTCAGAACATGCTCTTCTCCTGCTTCTTTTGTAACTTACTTCGGCTCCCTCTACCACCTTTCCCATCAGCTCTCTCAACTTGTAAATATTGCTTTACTTCAGCTTCTTGTTTATTCACTACAAAGCTGCTCCGTTAGCAGATTTAGTTTCCCAACATACTGTTGTGTATGTTCAACAAAGTAGATCTTCCCCTAGGATCTACACCAGTAAACACACAATTCTCATGTCATATTTCTTCTTGATATATGATGTTTCCGATATTGTAAAAATGCAAACTATCTTGATATATGTTTTGATATTGTAAAAATGCATACTATTTTGTGATGTTTGTTTTTGATTTGTAAAATTGCATTCCAATTTGTGATAATCTGTGCATCTAAAATCTACTTGTATTGTATTTTTCTGTGGAGCTTTTCTCCCCGGGCCTCCACTGAAAATGGGCCTCTGGCCCAGTTGGACATTCCCGCTCATTTTGGCATCTGAACAGATCCAATAATAGACAGCTTATTGTCATGGATCTGGAAACAATACTTAAAGGTCTTTGTGCCAATAAAAATGACATTGGTGTTTTTGGCATATCCGCCCAGAATGGGATTCCACAACAAACAGATCCAGTTGATGGCTGTAATATTGCCTTTCATAGACTCAGTAAAAGCATGAAAAGTTTAAGAACAAATATTTGGCATTTGAGGCTTTTCAAGGCCTACTTGAACAAATAAATAACCCCTAGAGGTCTGAGAATCAAGATCTAACCTTTAGTGAGCAAAAGTGATGATACCTTGACCAATGAATGGTCTCAGGCCCAACAACAGGCATCTATGAACTTTGTTCGAATTTTAAGCTCATATTATGAACAAACTATAGAAATGAATACCAAAGAGGTCAGTGACTTGTGTGGGGAAGTTAAAACTTATGACAGACATTCACAATTCTCTATATGCCTTAACAAGCTGTCAAAAGAACTTCTTGTGTTTGAAAAACAAATCAAGGATAAAAAAATTTAAAACATTTAATAGGGACCTAACCGATTACCAAAGGGGACAACCTTTTGACACTACTAAAACTGTCAGATTTATGGATACCAGACAGACCTTAGGCAGTAGAAACAAAAAGAGACCGAGATCAATACTGAAGGGGGTCTCATACATACAGTGTACATCAGCGGACGATTCCTCCACTACAGACACTGAAGGGGTCAACACTTTGGAATCCCCAGTTTCTAAAAAATCCAAAAACCAAACCCACCCTTTAAACATATTAAAAGGAGGGGTGGGAGGAAACATAGAAGGTACAAAGATAGATACAATCGAGGGCCCTTTACAAACACTCATGAGACAATATATTACAACATTTTGAATATTTCCAGCACTGTTTTAACAGATGATCAAAATAAACTTTTGAATAAAAGTTTGAACTTTGTTCCTGGGCTTTTAGTGGATGAATCAGATATAGTAAATGATATTAAAGATTTTTGATGTAGGATTAACCTTAAACTTTTCTTTGGGTCCAGACAAAACTCTAAGATCTAATGAGTTTACATTTCACAAATCTAATTTTGTTCCACTCATGAACCGAAATGTAGCTATTTTCTAACAGGCAGTACTTAAGGGCATACATTTCAAGCTTGATCAGTTTGTCCCTCTCAGACACAATCTATCTATTACTGAACAACAGGCATTACAACAACTAAGAGATAACAAAAACATTGTCAATACTCAGTCAGATAAGGGTGGGGCCATAGTTATCATATATACAGATTATTATCTGGGGGAGGGAAATGGACAATTGTCCAACCCATCCCATTACATGAAAATGCCTATTGACCCCACACCAAACTTCAAGCAAGAAATTGATGAGTTTTTGGATCTGGCAGTCTCTGAGGTATTATTTCTGATACGGTGAAGGCACATCTCACAGTAAATAATCCTCAGAAACAAACGTTATATCTTTTGCCTAAGATACATAAATCCCTCAGCGAACCCCCTGAGAGAATGACTGTTTTGGGTATGGGCTCTTTGACTGAACCACTATCTGAGTTCTTAACACTATAACTTAAACCACTTCTTGGCTTCATTTGTGCCAGAATACAGGACACCACACAATTTTTACAAATAATTTCTGATAGTCAACTAGAACCTGAATGGTTATTATGCACTCTGGATGTCAAAGCCTTATATACCAATATACCACACTGGGCCGGATTGGAAGCCCTCAATTTTTGGCTAGAGAAAACACAACTATATCCTGTGGGCTACAACACACTTTTGGTTTGTATGGCAGAATATGTTCTGAAGAAAAATGTATTCCATTTTCAGGGTGAATGTTATTGGCAACTCAAAGATACTGCTATGGGAGTTTCTTTTGCTCCCATATATGCAGACCTTTTCATGGGATACATTGAGGAGCATCTAATTTATGATCCCACTCATAATTTATATCTTGAGGAGCTGGATATTTGGCGTAGATATCTGGATGATTGTTGGCTGGTTTGGCGTTTGGATGAGGAGTATCTTGCAGAATTTGTGTTGTATCTAAATCAGAATAAATGGGGCATTGGATTTACATCAACTAGCCACCGGTATGAGATTAATTTTCTGGATGTTACTATCACTCGGAATCCAGATGATACTTTACAAACTAAAACATTTCGCAAATATCCCCAATATAACAACTTGTTACATGCTACTAGCATGCATCCCAACCACATCATTCGGAATATACCCAAATCTCAGTTCCTCAGGATTCGTAGAATTTGTTCCTCTGATAATGAATATGAAGAATCCCAGCAAGACCTGGTTAATAGGTTCAGAGCTAGGGGATATAATGAGCTTGACATCCAGGGTGCCCGACAGGTTGCCTCTAACTCAACCAAAACTTCACTTCTCACATATCGTGACAAAACCCATACTGAACAGGATGACTCCATCCGCTTCATTACCACATTTGGACAGAACATCAATTTAGTTACAAATGTCATTTCTAAACATTGGAAAATTCTTATTGCTAATGATGAATTAACACCTTTGATTGGTGATATGTGTAAGTATGGGTATAGAAGAGGCAGGACACTAGGTTTCTTCTTTTCTCACTTCAAAAGAGTCAGCTCGGCAGGAGCTATACATCATCAATTAACTATGACAGGTGATAGATTATGGGGCACTTATAATTGTGGCCATTGTTCATCTTGTCCATTTGTTTTTACATTTAAACAGTTCACTAGCAAGAACACCGACAAGGTATATGACATGAAATTCTTTGTAATTGCAATAGCGATTGGGTTGTGTATCTCACAACATGCACATATGCCTCTTTCTATGTTGGACAAACATCACGACCACTTAGTCTGTGTATGACTGAGCATTGTAGTGACATAAGAACCAAGAGAGGGACTAATGCCTTATACAGACATTGTTTACACCACAACTCAGCTAGATTCCAGTTCACTATTATTGATAGGATCCTTGGTGATAGATCCAATAAACAGGGTTGGCACTCAATCCTTACAAAGAAAGAGAAGTACTGGATGTATGTATGTCACTTTATATCAGTAATGATCTTTGTTCCCAATGAAGAAAGCCTGCTGGCTGCAACCGGTCTGGGATGTACACTACCTTATGGATTTACATTAAATTAATGTATTAACCTCATTGGTTTTTGTGCTTTTTCACTGTGTTTGGTGCTGGCACTTTTTGTTCACTCATATTGGTTCCAACCGTGAACCTGGTCCTACTTGCGGAGGTTTCGTTTCTGGTTTTTACATTTCCGGTCAACAAAATGTAATAAATAATAAATAAAAAAATTAAAAATAATACCAATTAAATGCAAACTGATTAAAAAAACATAAGCAGAAGACAGATGCATTTTTTTTTCAATATATGACCAGGCTCTAAGCAAGTTTAGCAAATGTACTCATCACAGCATCTGTTGTAATAGGTGTGTCATGTAAAGCAAAAATGAGATGCCCAACAGTGCCTTTTATTGCTACACATGAAAAATAAAACAGTCCTGAAAATACAAGCAAATGTAGTAGCCGTACGGCTACATTCTTTAAAAAAAAAAAAAAGAGTTTATGGCTATTTACACTTCCACAAAGTTAAAACACATACCAACAGAAGCCCAAAAGGATGCAGAGTGAAAATCAAATAGTGCTAACGTTCAAAAAACAGTGCACCACCATTTCAAAGGGTGGTTTACTAAAAAAAAATTCACAGACAAGCACATTCATTCCGACTCAAATTAATAAAGAGAAGAAAGACAGGAATTTTTGAGGGACTTTTGTGATTATGAGGTCCGAAAGACTGTTACTGTTGATCAGAATCATGTTACAGCTAAAGCAACAGAGAATATACATATTCCTGAGAAATATTTTTAGAGCAACACCCTCAACATCAGTACACTCACGAAAATGGTTAAAGAACACTCATACTGCTCACTGTGTCTCGTTACATTTTATTTACGTTATGTTCCATGCTGTTCAGCACAGACAGGGTTTGTCACAGTTTTGTTGCTAAGAATGGTTTAACAAATATCCACGATAAATAATACTGAATCATATTAATTCAGCAAAAGAATTTTTTTAAGTAAGGGGAGACTGATATTAACTATGCTGTGAGCTTATTCATCTAAGTTGCTAATGAGTATACCATTTTTTTCAGTTTGTTCCACACTGTGAAAGATTGTGTGGTCCACATTTGGAGCTGGAAGGTTGAGAGCTATAAGGTTCATACTGGTTTACTATCACATATTTGACTGTCATTTAGATGACTTAAGTGCAAAAATCCTTTTCTTGAACTGAGAGTTCGATCACCACAATATCGAAGATGACATGAGGGAACAGCCGCTATTGTCAGCTTCAACACTGCGGTGCAGCTCACACTATAGTGGGAATCGGGAAATGTACCCTTACTCTTACTGTAGTGCAATCTCAGAGTTTGTATATATAAGTAGGGGGGTGCAGGGGGGCTTGCCCCCCTGCAAACGTTGTTAGTTGTGGACGGATGTGAGCATTTCAGCAAAGTCAATACTTGACATTGCTGTGCTCCGTTCGATATTTCGGTTGCTCTGTGTTTTGATTTCTGACAATATTTATCAGAAATTGTTGCGTTCTTCTAAATGACATTTGCAAACATGATAGTAAGCAGTTATACTCACAACATACAATAGATATTATCCCAGAAACATAAGTAACACTCAGATTCAACATCAGAACTTCAACAGCCCATCATTCAATGTGAACTACTGAAAGTTTCCAATAATAAATTTCACCCTATCAGCAAAACCAGAATCTTGGGATTATGATGGACAGGTCAAACAACCAATCAAAGAGCTATTTCCTGCACAAGGAAATGGGCAAGAAAAGGGGACTCTTACTATAAATCAAACTAAAGAAGTTGAGCTTGGAAAATATGTCACGAGTCATAATCAACAAGAAGGTCGTAACGAATGGACTTAAAAAATTTACAGCTGTTCCTTTGATTTGACTGATCCACATGATGAAGTATTAAAAAAGTGATTAAATTCTGTGCTCAGTAAATGAGCTAGTTATGTGAGGAGGGTGAACTTAAACAGGTAAAAACAAAATGTAAGAATCCTACCTGTTCCATATTTCCTCTAATTAGTTAGACTGAAGCCTTTGAAAATGCCTTTGAATTTGAAATAAAGTACATGTAGAAGTTTCCCCTTAAACATTTTCAAACAAGTTGACAAGAGGAATGATTCAATAACATTTCAATCTCACTGGCCATAACTGCAATGGATGTCATGTATGCATTTAATAAGAGATACGGTCCTGGGTTAACTCTCACAGTAGGGACAGTGAAGTAACTTACTGCCTATGACTGCAGCAGATCTCTAGCTTGCATCTATTTAAATTAACGGATCGGAAACTGTGTCAACTCCTACTGGTGGAAGAATTGTGTCATCATGGTATTGTAGGGTGGAGAGAGGTGGTTGACCTTTTGTGCTTATGTTTACAGTACTTAGGCAAATTCCTGCAAAGTTCATTAATGTAATATTTGGATATTATGATCTTGCTGCTCAGCCATGTTATGCTGGCCAGTCATTGCACTGTTTAACAGTAAAAGACAGTCCCTGCACTTAAGGCAGTTGCATGGCTTGAATTCAAACATAGAAACCAGCAAGATAAGCCAGCAAACTGTGATGCTGAAACCAAAATCAATATTTTATTGCATGTCAGCAAAAGAAAAAAAAAACTGTTTCGGCTAAATTAGTTACATAGCCTTCCTCAGTGTTGAAAAGGTATAAACTACAAATTTATTTTATACATGACATCAACCACAAAAAACAAACTGATTGGTCAAATTACAAATGCTCATTAAGACCTGGTGGGAAAAGTCCACCCAGGTTAATTATCCAGTTCTTTTCCTTGGCATCAAGAATAGTATGCCAACCAGCCTTATTTATTCGATTGCCCCCAATTTTATCTATTACCATAAATCTGAAAACAGCTGTAGGATGTATTAGGGAATGTTTATATAGTGCACTACTAGGGAATTATACTGTGGATATTTGCAAAATACCTCGGTTCGTAAGGTATGATCAGTATTTCTGGTGATTAGGACATCAGGATATGTTACTTGTTCCAAATTATAATTCACTGTGAATTGTAGACCCCATTTATTTTCATTCAGATAGCTCACAAATTCCAACAAATAATCCACATCTGATCTCCATACCATCCAGCAATCATCCAAAAACCTCCTCCAGATGTCCATTTCCACCAGGTAAATGTTATGTGCATTGTCATAAATCAGATGTTCTTCAACATAAGCCATAAAAAGGTCTGCATAAATGGGGGCAAAGGAAACCCCCATCGCTGTTCCTTTAGTTTGCCAATAACATTGTTTCTGGTAGAAAAAGACATTTTTGGTAAGGACATGTTCAGTGAGGCATATCAAAAAGATGTTGAAACCAGGTTGATAGAGATCCGATTTGTATAACCAGCATTCTATGGCTTCAAACCGGCCTTATGTGGTATATTGGCGTAAAATGCACTGACATCAAGTGTACATAATAACCATCCTTGTTCCAACTGTGTTTCAGAAATGATCTGTAGAAACTCAGTAGTGTCCTTGATTCTTGAGCAGACCCATTTCAGTAGTGGCTGCAGAAATTTGGTGAGGAATTATGAGAGGGGCTCAGTGAGGGAACCTCTACCCGATACAATCGGTCTGCCTGGTGGGTTACAAGGGTCCTTATGAATCTTGGGTAAAAAATAAATACATTGATTCATAGGATCTGATACTTTGAGATGATACATAGTTGTATCAGAAATAATGCCCTCCTGCCTAGCAGATAATAAAAAAATCATCAATTTGTTTTTTAAATCTGAATGTTGGATCCAAAGGCATGTTAACATAATAGCGCCCGCCCATCACTAAGTTGTTTGTGTGCCTCATTATCATACTGAGCCCAATTCATGACCACAACAGCCCTACCTTTATCAGCAGAAAGGATAACCAAAGCGTTGTTATTTTCTAAATCATGTAGGGCCTCTAGTTCAATCCTTGAGACATTGTTAGCCTTGTAACTCGACTCTCTAGAGTGAAAATGCAAATCTTTCAGTACACTTGTTTGAAATAGTTTAACAGTGTGGTACATGGGTGGTTCAAACTTGGACTTATGGTAGGTGAAAACTGTCAGAATCACAATCAGTAGATCCTTGAAAATGTAGTTTTAAATTCAAAAATGTACAAAATGCTAACACATCCTGAGTAAATGATCCTCAGAAATAAAGAAACCGGGAATAAAGTTGAGACCTTTATTGAGCAGACTCACTTGTGTTTGTGACAAGGTAACATTAGAAATATTTAAAACACTACTGTTACATGTATTAATTTCTGGATTAACAGTTTCAATAACCCCTCCATGTTGTCTATTTTTGGAGTGTTTTCTCCCTGCTCTTTTGTAGTGGGGCCTAAAGGGGCTGTGGTGTTGCTTCTTTTTGGGATAGGTGAATTTGAGGCCTGCTGTATGTCCAAGTCTGTGGCTGATGAAGTGTCATCTGTTGATGTCTCAATACCAGCAAGGCATTTTCAGAGAATGGATCTAGGGCGCTTCATTTTGGTTACCCTGGTATTCCCCTCCTCAAATCTTACATGTTTATTGTAATTGAATGCGTTTCCCCATTCATAATCAGTTTTGTCCCTCTGAAATTAGCGGACTTTCCTCTCACATAACTGTTGTTCCACAGTGAGGAGATCTTTACTTAGTTTACTAAGACCCGTAATATAAAAAGGTTGTCCCTCAAAGATTTTTGTTTCCTCACATAACTTGGTGATTTCCACAATATCTCTGTCTATAAGTCTATCATGAAAATTGGCTAGTGCTTCCACAAAAGCCATAGGTGTTTGTTGCTGTATAGCAGCTCACTGCTTTGCCAGTTCCACATTTATCTCATTAACAAGTGGTTGTGTCCTTACTCTCAGCCCTCTTGGTGAGATGCCTTTGGCCAGATACACTTAAAAAGCCTAGAATGCCAAACATTGGATCTCAGGGATCTCATACTTTTATTCAATTTCAAAAATAGAACTTCACAGACATTCTCCGGTCCCTCAACAGTAGTCCTAATATCCCCTTGGTTGTTATTACCTACACCAAACACCCCCAAATCTTCCCTATCAGCAGACAGTCTTGTTAATATTTTGGTTAGATCCATATTCAGTAAATACACAATCAGATATGACTATATATATATATGTGGCCAAAACACCAACACTAGATGACATAGTTGGTTGGCTGAGAAAAAAACAACTGAACTATTCCTTGGCAATAAACCCTTTATATTAATTTTACTGTTATAGACCTATATACCAACAAACCAGTCTGAAAAAAATATATATATAGTGGTAAAAAACTTCTTTATAATGTTCCTTTCAGTCATAAATCCTTAATCCTTTAGTCAAATATGGACCATAACAGCCCTTGTCAAAAAGAATCCAAACAGTACGCATTAATTTGGCAATGCTATGCCCACAAGACATCCACTGAAATGAATAACATCAGTTTAGGAATGATACTCATCAAGGCCGCTCTATTAATGTCCACATTTATATAATAATATATTTATCAAAGAGGTGAACCATAATAGCCCTTGCCAATAGATCCCAAACACTGTTGTTCCATTAACCTAGGTAGTGCTATGTCCACAGTAGTTTACCAAGAACCCCCATCCGTTTATTAATAGGAGTGGACCACCATGGTTAGTGTTAGCATTGCCTAAGTTATATTATCATCTATGTCCACCTCAAAATGCGGTATGAACAACAACCATATAACACTTTATTTCAAAACTGCTTGGCCCGTTGGTATAAAGTCAAACATAGAAACATTCAACACCCAGCCAGTATGTTTTGCATCCACCCCCAAAAGTAATCACCAAAAGAGTGTATCCAATGACTAAATCAATAAACTGCAAAATCAGGACTAAAAATCCACTGATATCTGTTACATAGGGCCCCCAAAATCCTGTTTGTATCAAGAATTGCTAGAGCTTGTTGCTAAGTCAGAGAACATATATATATATATATATATATATATATATATATATATATATATATATATATATATCTAGTTAGTCCCATATGTTCAAAAAATTACATCCAAATAAAGACATATATGTTTCCAAAGAACATTATACAACCATTAGCATGGACCAAAAAGTGCCCCCTCATTA
Source organism: Protopterus annectens (assembly GCF_019279795.1). Classification (NCBI taxonomy): domain Eukaryota; kingdom Metazoa; phylum Chordata; order Ceratodontiformes; family Protopteridae; genus Protopterus; species Protopterus annectens. Next base: position 1,336,406,547 of record NC_056739.1, read on the forward strand.
ATCATAATATAAGCAGGTCTATCATTCAATACCTTATATGTGGTAGTTAATTGTAAGCATTCATTTAACAAAAAATGTTTTTGTAAATAAACACCAAATCACAAGGCTTTATAGGTGCACATAGCAAGAAAATCTAAGTTGGTCACCTTATAACCATATAATGTAGATTAGATTATAACCTTAACCAACATATTAAGTCCCTTAATGAAAAAGGAACATAAATAATGATAGTTAAACAAGACTGCACCCAATCTACCCATTAGTTAGAAAAAGTCCATAATACGTAGGCAAAAAGCCCCCAACAATTCTCTGTGGTGACCTAATAGTTGGTAAACATGTAAAAAGCAAAATTATAAATCAGTATCAGTCAATTTGTATCCGATGTGAATATCTGCCAACTTCCAACAGCCCAAAAGTCCTTTGTCGTAATTAGCAATGGACCCTCAAACAAAAATGTTAGCACATAGTCCCAAGACAACCCACAAACAGATTGGTAAACCCTCTAGAGGCATAGACATAGGGATGAATCCAAAAAACAAAATTCAACGACCAAATGTTAACCTTGAATTCGTAGTATTTATTCCAGCATTCCCTATACAATGGCGGTTGTGCAATGCAACCTCAGTCTACCCATCAGTCAGAAAAACACATAACATGTAGGCAAATTCCCCCACAGGTCCCTGAAGCTGCCAAATAGTATATGTAAATGTAAAAAACAAAATAAGGAGCCAATGAGAACCAATTACATCACATAGGGATACCAACCAAGCCCCAACGACGTAGAGCACCTCTGTCGTATAAAACAATGATCCTTCTCCTAAATGTTGAGGAACAGTCCCAAAAGCGGACTGCCAGCAAATAAACCCAGAAATGTAGAAAAAGATATACGTTATTTCATAAACAAAGTCAAACAGCCAAATGTTCACCTTGAGCCCGTACTATACACCTCGGCAATCCTGTAGACCAGAAAATGACATCTAGAAGTCCACCCCGATCTCACAAGTGTAGTGTAAACCCCAATATTAAACAAAAACGCCTGCAGTCAGCAGTATAATATTAAGTGGAGGCAGCCAGATAATTCACAAAATATGTCCCTTGAAAGGTTGTCATAGAAGTAGATATATTCCGATAAGCCCAATCAGTTATATCAAGCCAACTGACTTGGGCATACAGCAGACCACAGACCCACAGCAGGGAAAACTTGTGTAACAGTAAAAGACAGCCCCTCCACGTAAAACAATTGCACGGCTTGAATTCAAACATAGAAACCAGCAAGATAAGCCCGCAAACTGTGATGCTGAAACCAAAATCAATATTTTATTGCATGTTAGCAAAAGAAAAAAACAATACAGTTTCGACTAATTGCACTGTTCACTTATTTTGGTGCTGTTAGTCTACACATGTTGACCCCAAATTCCTGACTTCAGATAAATAATTTATTCTTTAGATTATGGCCTTATGAAACTCTGATGATGGCAGCAGCCCTCACATCCATACCTGTAATGTTCAATGTACCTTATAGCTTAAGGGAACATATTCCAAATTTATAAGGATTTTTTGACTTATACAAAGCTCTGGTGCATGATTTCAGTAATGGAGAGGACTTCTTTGGTTGATCCAGAGTGAAATATTCTATTTTTCTTTGACACTGCCTTAGAAATTGTTCAGACCTTCAGTTACACAATTACTCTAATAGATAATTCTCTTGCATTTAGACTCCATGTGTCAATCTGCAAAATAAAATTTCCACCAAGGTACAAGCCTCCGATAGGGTTACTGATTTCCCAATAAAATAAATCCCATTTTACTTTTGGGAGAGTCATCCTCCTGCCAGTTCTGAAATATGACCTACCACTACTGACACCAAAATAAAAATAAGGTTTGTATCAAACCTCATTAAACAAAATTTGCCATTTTATGATGCAAGCTCCCAGAAAGGTGCTTCAGTCCTGGGTGCTGTTGAAGCAAAGTGTCTGCCAATGTCAGACAAAAGTAATTTAAATGTAGTTAATCACCTTCAGAGCTAAAGACCTAATCAATTCACTAAAATGCTGCAACTGGACTCTCTTAAAACAACTACCTCTAGACGACACTGTGCAGTACTTCAACTCAACCTTCCTAGATATTCTAAACTGTCACGCACCCCCAGAACCATTAGAATCAAAACTAACTATGCCCCATGGCTAACAAAAGATACTAAAACCATAATGAAAGAAAGGGACAAAGCCTGGTTACAATTTCATAAACAAAAAAACAGCACCATGAGACAGACTTATCTTGAACTCTGCAACAAAGCTAAAAAAACTAATAAAACATGACAAAACTAATTACCATATAACCATGCAGGAAAACTACGCTCACAATCCTCAAAAATTCTGGGCCACTATAAATACTTTACTGCACCCAGGAAAATCCACCACTCCTACCCCTGTACTACCAAACAACCATGACAACATCCCCACCCATTTTAACAAATACTTTACTGAAACAGCCCAAGCCCTAGCCAACACTCAGAATACTACTAACAGCCCCTTACCTACAGAGACCCCTACCCACTTCAGTATAACAAACAACTCCTCCAGTTTCTCCCTGGACCCAGTCCCTACTAAGACAATTGCTAAACTTCTCAAAAAACTGAAACCAACCACTATGGCAGCTGACAATCTACCTGCAGATTTCCTTCAAATAACAGCTGAAGCTATAGCCTATCCAGTGACCATTCTCATAAATAGGTCAATATCAGAATGTAAAGTACCTCACTCCTGGAAAATATCACATATTATACCACTGCACAAAGGGGGGTAAGTCCCTTGAGCTTAGCAACTACCGCCCTACTGCAATCCTATCACCTTTATCAAACATATTAGAGAGGGTAGTTCATTCCCAGCTAATGCAGTACCTCCTAAAAAATAACCTAGCCATATCCTAGCATGGCTTCAGACCTTCCCATAGCAATACTACATCACTACTCACCTTTACCAACATTGTCAATCACCATAGAAACAATGGACTATTTGTATCCTCAATATTCTTAGACTTAACAAAAGCCTTTGATATGGTGAACCATAATATGCTCCTAGAAAGTCTAGCTTCACTTAACATAAGCTCCTCCACCATATCATGGTTCAATAACTACTTAACAGACCATCAGCAGGCAGTTCTAAGGCAAGACCAATTGTCCCCTCTATTACCAGTAGGCATAGGTGTCCCCCAAGGGTCCATCCTAGGATTTTGGTTATTCTCACTATTTACTAACCAGATAGCCTCATCCGCACTCTCTGCCTCAGTTGTGCAATATGCAGATGATACCACCATTATATGTGCCTCCCCCACTCTACATGAGCTAAAAGCCATAACCAAAAAAAACTTTTCCTTAGCTGAAACATGGTGTACCATCATAAAACGTACTCTTAATCCCCCCCCCAAAAAAAACAAACTCATTCTCTTTAGCCGTGGTAGATCTCTTCCACCAAATAATGATTTTACCATAACATCTAAAGATAACATACAAATCACCCCAACAACACACACACAAAACTATTAGGTGCTGAAATTGACAATAATCTAAAATTTGACATACACATAGGCCAAACAATTAATAAAGTTAACAAAAAGCTCAGTCTCCTCTACAGGAGTAGATAGTTCATCATTAAACATACCAAAGCCACCTTAGCAAGAACTCACCTCTTATCCATTCTTCTTTATGCCTCCCGTATCTTAACTAACCTTCGCCACAATGAACTAAACAATTTGGAATCCTGCTACAACAAGATTGCCAAATTTGCTACCGATGCCTCTCATAGATCCCATCACTGCCTAGTCCTCAGGCAATTAAATTGGCTTGAATTACCTCAACTATTCCTACTCAACCAACTCTCAACAGCTCACAAGCTCTACTACCTTATTGACAAAACCCCAGCACTTCAAAACCTAATTCACCCCTATACCACCACCAAAACCTTAAGATCTAGTTATCAAAACCACATAAATGTCATCAAACACAAAAATGATGCTGGTAAATCTCTCTTTGCCTGCACCATTGCCAGAACCTGGAATTCACTCCCAAGCCACTTAACTTCCACAACCTCTACGTCCCAATTTAAAAAACTTCTCAAAACCCACTACATACGTAACTGGAATTACTCATGTTACACCCCAGGCTAGGCCATACCACTGCACTACTGCTAGGATTCTGCTACAGATCAATTGATTGCTCCCTAAGTCCTGTTGCTAGGAATCTGCTTAGTATCAACTGGTTGCTACCAGAGTCAAAAAATATATATATTTTTTATACTTAAATGGATATTGGCTTACTGCCAGAAAAATTTAGACATTGTTAATCTCTGCTGACTATGTTCAAATATATTCTGAACATATATGACACTGTTCTCGTATTTGCTACTGTTTTTGTCTCCTTGCAACTGCATTTGTGTTTGGAGCCATCTGCACTCAATTGTATTCTTTATATACATATTAAGTTTCCTTATATGCTACCGTTTTGTCTCTGTGGTACTGTATTGTTTGTTTGCAGCTTTTCTCCCCGGGCCTCCACTGAAAATGGACCTGTGTCCAGTCGGACTTTCCCGGTTAACAAATGTACAATAAATAAAATAAAAAAAAATCTGCAGAATTCTCAACCTAAACCATTACTCATTATTTAAATTAGCTATTTCAAATTCATGGCCCTTGGACCTCAAACAGCCCTCAGATCAGCATAATTATAGTTGACGGAAGTTACTATACTATATTCCTACCTGCACAGACTGTGTTTCTTCTTGTTTTGGAGATTGTGGCTCTTATCTGAGTTTGCTAGTTGTTGTACAGCCTTCATGGTCATTTGTGTTTAAGACCCCTAACTTAAAACCATTTTTTCAGTCCCTATCCTTGCTTGACCCCTTTATTCCAACTTCCGCAGGCAAAATACTCTTGGATTCTCGAACATGAGTCAGTTCAGGACAGAATACAATTTCTTTTAGCAAACTTTACAACTGGAATAATATTTTGACACTTACTTGTGATCTTCCCAAATGTCAAGTCTTTAACACAGGGTTAAAGCATTACCTACCTTAGTTTTCCAGTGGCTATGACCTTTACTGCATCACATTATTTTCTTTGCATTCCCCTAATTTGTTTCCACTTACCAGATTTGTTTTCCTGCTGGTCACAGATAATAATTTGGTTGTATTTTTCTTGCTGCTTTAACTTGATTGGCCACCTCCTGGCCTTCCCTCACTCAATTTAAATGGTGACTTTTATCTAATTTTAACCTCTTCCCTTGACATGTTTTGTTTTAGTTGGGATTTTGAATTTTGCCAGCTATAGATGTAGACTGTGTAGAATCCGCAATGATTTTTATGACACTTTTAAACATTTAACTTTCACTTAGTAGTTGTATCCAAGTTTAATTATTCTTTTTGTTGCCTCTTGTTTACAGGTTGTACCATTTCCTTGCTGCTGATCAATGTACTTTATATGAACTTTGTGTGCTGTAACTAAGTCATAGCTGAAAAGGGGACCTTGTGGTCCACTCCAACTTAATTGCTAGCCAATAAATAAAACATCCAATACAGTTACCTGGGCCATAATTTATTTATCCTTAATTAACTGGGTTAGTCCAGGAGAGACTCAAGGTGCCATTTACACTACTAGGGGAAATTTGTCCAGGGCAATAGGGAATTTCCCCTACTTGTCACTGTTGTGAATGGGACCAATTTTGTATGAGCATTTCCCATTTCCATTCCAGATGCAGAGGCAGCCTGGAGAAATGGGCAGGAAGATGCAGAAAAGAAGAGATAATGGACTGGTGAGAGAAATGGGGGAGACAGACAATACTGAGACCAGAGAATGTGCGCAGGATTCTGAGGAGATGTTTGATGGAGATGATTTTGCAAATGATGAATATATAATTACAATCCTCTGCTTGGAAAGGTTGTGGGATGATTTACATATGGTAACAGAAAATGAGACAGAAAATGAAGAAGACTTATCATGGGGAGACAGTATTGACAAAATATGAAAGGAAGATGCAGAGGCAATCCTGAAGCATACTGGTGAGATGGAAAGGAAAACACATGTAGAGAAAATAAAAGAAAGCAAAAGGGAGTAGCAGAAAAAAAGCAGAAGAAAATGAAAAACAAAAGCACGTGGTAAGAATTCAAAGTAAAGAAGACAAAGAAAAGGACAGGTATAAAGTGTGGGACAATTTTCTAGCTCCTTTGGGTTTAAAAGCACATGAGGTAACAGCATTTATTCTTCTTAACAAAGACACATTTTGTGACATTATATTTTGGACCATTTTTTCAATGGAAAATACTCTTGGAGAATATGAAAAAAGAACACTGTAACCCATGGACTCTATGTGATGAAAGCATTTAACAGGGAAACAAAAACGAAAATTCATGTACAATTTTGAACTGAAGTAGAAAGAGACTTTGAAAGGACATTTGGAAACTTTACGTAAAGAAGTGCTGGACACTGCAAAAATTTATGATAAAAGAGTATATGTACTGGCGGATGGGATTGTAATACTGTGTTAAAAATAAAAAGAGAAAAAAATATACATGTATCAAGCATGATAAATGTGGATGGGAACAGGGCTGTTGTAAAATACTGCGGACTACCCAAAACATTTTTTTGTGGGAAATAAAGACATTTGACAAGTAACAGTGATAAAAGAAATGCTATATTTGTGGGGAAATGGGACATGATGTGAAAAATGTGAATTAAAATGTTACAAATGTAACACAATTGGACATTTATGGATGGATTGTAAAAATGAAAATACGAGTAAAAAAGAAGAAAATGAAAATGAACAAATGAACAAAGAGCAGAAATTTTAGAAGTAGTGGAAGCAGAAGAAGAGTTACATGAGGAAAGATAATAACGAGGACATAGAAGAATGCTCTGAAATAAATGAGGAAAAAGACAAATTGGGAGATAATAAAAGAAAAAAATAATAATTCTATAGGTGGTAAAAGGGTAAAAGAAAAAGAAAATGTAAAGGGGCAAGTACAAAAGAAAAAAGATAGGAAATGGATGAAAAAGAATATATACAGCTAATGACTGGGGGTTGGTATAATGCTTAAGGTGTTTGACTCAAAAAACAAGGTGCAGTGTTTGATTCTCACCTTTGGGAAGGAAATTAGCTAGGCTTAGAATGGCCCATTAAGGCAGCTAGCCTAGTAATTAGCTATGAACTTATGAATCTATGGACCTACTGAAAAGGGAAACAAAGTTTTAGAGTGCTTTCTGTAAATGTGAACAGTATGAAGATTCTAGTATGAGGAATATGGAATTTGGGGTATTGTAATACATATGATGTGGATGTGATTATATTAGAAGACAAGATTTTTAACAAATGAAGAAAGATTTCAAACAGAGAAACTATGGAGAGGAAGATGACCTGGTATTTGGGAAAGGAAAAATGTTCTGGAAAAGCCGTATTCTGTAGAAATACAGTAAAGATATTAGATGTAACTTTAGCAAAAATTGGAAAATGAACCATTGTAGATTTAAAATGGAAACAGCAAGTATATAGAATTATAACATCATCTGCTTACACTAATTGTAAAGAAAAATAAACCTTATTTAATTAGATTTTAGACTATGTAGTAATAAATATGATTATTTAATAACAGTAGACTTTAATCATGCTTTAACTGGTAAGCGTAAAAAGAAAGGAAATAATATAAGAAAAATGTTAAAAGTTATAAGAACTGGTAAGTTAAAACATTGCAACAAAATTTGTGAACTTACAAAATGGGCATATTTGTTTTACAGTATCAGAAGGTTTTAGTTATAAGAGAAGGCGAGGTAGTTGAAACAGGACTTCTGATCATCTTGCAATATTGGTAGAGATAAACGAAAAGAAGAAATATATAAAAATAGGCAAAGAAATAAAAAAGATAAATGAGAAAGAATGAAATGAAGAAGGAAAGATATTACTAATACAGTTATGGAAAAATCATATTATAAGAACATTTTATAAAAACTGGTCTGAAAGGTGGATGATATTTAAGGAAAATATAAAAAATATTTTACAGTGGCAATATGATATGAGAAAAGCAGAGAAAGAAAAATATAAAAAGAACATATAACAATGCGTTGGAAGATTTAGAACATAATGATAGAAAGTACTTTCACAAAGAAAAATAATTATATGAAAGAAAACCAAGAAAAAATACAAGAACTATTATAAGCAAATATATTTTACAAGGAAAAATAGAAGTACTGAGTTGCTCACACAGATTAGTAATGGAAGATGGTAGTGTAATGCGAGAAATAAAACATTTTAAAGGACAAATGGAAAGAACTCAAGAAAAAAATAATGAATATCGTAGTACAATATGTACAAGAAATTTTTAAAGAAAAAAGAAGGCAGCAAAAAACATGGAAAGTAAAAAAGTTAAAAGTTAACTGAAAAAGAGAATAATGAGTTAGAAAAGGAGAATTCTTTATATGAATTAGGTAAAGTATTAGGACAAGTAAACATAGATTTGGCAGTAATACCACATGGAATAAGATATGAAATGTATAGAAATTTAAGGGACTGGCAAAAAAAATTATTTTGAATGAATGGTTAAATGGAGGTTTTATGAATAAAGAATTATGTAGTGGAATATTTAAATTCATATGGAAGAAGGGAGATGGAAGTCAATTAAAACTGTAGACTGATAGTATTGAATAATAATGATTATAAGATCTTTAAAATCTCTTTTGTATTATTTTTATAAACCAAAAAGAAATATTTTATGGAAAATAGAATATACAGTATGAAGGGGAAGGGTTGTCAAGAATTGTTAACGATAGCTAGATAAGTTGTAGACAACATTATGAACAGAAAAGAACAGAAAATCATGATAGGAGACCTGAATAAGGCATTTTATGCAATTGGACAAGAAATCTTATAAGAAATAATGAAAGAATATAATATAAGTGAGAAAGTTAGGAAATTATGTATGTCAGCATATACTAATAATAAAGCAAAAATACTTATAAATGACTGGTTAAACCAAAAAGTGCATATGAGGAGTGATGTAAGACAGGGATGCCCAATGAGCTGTATATTCTTTGCATTAGTTATGAATGTATTAGTATGTGAAATTAATTACAAAATGAAGGAGGCAGGGTACATAAGCACCTGAAGGGTCGAGAATTCCGGTTCTGTTAATACATGCAGATGATATCATAATAATTGCACAAACAAAATTTGGATAAAAAAGTAATAATTTACTCAAATGAGTGTCTATAGATGATAGGGATGGCTTTAAATAAAGAGAAAAATAAAGGTTTATGTGATGTAGTAAAGATAGGGTATATATTTTACAATGAATATTTTTTTGTGTTAAGTATAAAATTTGGGAATAAAGATACAAGTAGAATTCAATGGGAGAAAACAAAAGAAGAAATAAAACAAACCTGTCTTTTCTTGAGAACATATAATGTATCACTCAGAAGAAAGGCTTATTTGATAAATTCAGTACTGCTGGGGAAAGCAGCATACTTAGCAAGTGTATTTATGTTGCTAACAGTATCTGGAAAGAATTACTGGAGTTATTTTTTTCATTTATAAGAGGTTCTAAATTAAACCCAGTAAAAAGAGGAGTTTTGTATGTTAATAAAGAAGAAGGAGGTTTAGGTTTAATTAAACCAAGGGTATATGCTGCTTCATCAGATTTGTACAAAGTGTTGTGCTAAAATGAATAAATGAAAAAAATGACAGATTAGTACTAAACTTGTTTAAACACAAGTAAGATAAATTTGGGGGGTATGGTAAAAAAACAGTAAAAGAGAAAAAGTATACAAATGAAGAATTAAAATGTTGTCAAGAAAAAAACAGTTTTGTGGAAAACAAAGGTCGATCATATAGAAAAAAGAAAGAAAACCATGGTATAAGAATGCAATAATAAGCCATGGGAAAATCTAACAGATGAAAAAATGAAAGCTATAAAAATAAGAAGCAAAATGGCATAATCAGGAAGTGCAACATCAAGATTTTTTGTGGAGACTGGTAATACATAAATTGCCAGTAAAAGGAAAGTGGTAGCATATGTTTACATTGTCATGAAAAAGATTAAATAGAGCAGGAAAGTGATAGCATATGTTTACATTGTCATGAAAAAGAGTAAATAGAGCAGGAAAGTGATAGCATATGTTTACATTGTCATGAAAAAGATTAAATAGAGCAGGAAAGTGATATATGTTTACATTGTCAAGAAAAAGATTAAATAGAGCAGGAAAGTAATGTATGTTTACATTGTCAAGAAAAAGATTAAATAGAGCAGGAAAGTGATATATGTTTACATTGTCAAGAAAAAGATTAAATAGAGCAGGGAAGTGATAGCATATGTTTACATTGTCAAGAAAAATATTAAATAGAGCAGGAAAGTGATATATGTTAACATTGTCAAGAAAAAGATTAAATAGAGCAGGAAAGTGATATATGTTTACATTGTCAAGAAAAAGATTAAATAGAGCAGGAAAGTGATATATGTTGACATTGTCAAGAAAAAGATTAAATAGAGCAGGAAAGTGATATATGTTTACATTGTCAAGAAAAAGATTAAATAGAGCAGGAAAGTGATAGCATATGTTTACATTGTCAAGAAAAAGATTAAATAGAGCAGGAAAGTGATAGCATATGTTTACATTGTCAAGAAAAAGATTAAATAGAGCAGGAAAGTGATATATGTTTACATTGTCAAGAAAAAGATTAAATAGAGCAGGAAAGTGATATATGTTTACATTGTCAAGAAAAAGATTAAATAGAGCAGGAAAGTGATATATGTTTACATTGTCAAGAAAAAGATTAAATAGAGCAGGAAAGTGATATATGTTTACATTGTCAAGAAAAAGATGTTTACATTGTCAAGAAAAAGATTAAATAGAGCAGGAAAGTGATATATGTTTACTTTGTCAAGAAAAAGATTAAACAGAGCAGGAAAGTGATAGCATATGTTTACATTGTCAAGAAAAAGATTAAATAAAGCAGGAAAGTGATATATGTTTACATTGTCAAGAAAAAGATTAAATAGAGCAGGAAAGTGATATATGATTACATTGTCAAGAAAAAGATTAAATAGAGCAGGAAAATAATAGCATATGTTTACATTGTCAAGAAAAAGATTAAATAGAGCAGGAAAGTGATATATGTTTACATTGTCAAGAAAAAGATTAAATAGAGCAAGAAAGTGATATATGCTTACACTGTCAAGAAAAAGATTAAATAGAGCAGGAAAATGATAGCATATGTTTACATTGTCAAGAAAAAGATTAAATAGAGCAGGAAAGTGATATATGTTTACATTGTCAAGAAAAAGATTAAATAGAGCAGGAAAGTGATAGCATATGTTTACATTGTCAAGAAAAAGATTAAATAGAGCAGGGAAGTGATAGCATATGTTTACATTGTCAAGAAAAAGATTAAATAGAGCAGGAAAATGATAGCATATGTTTACATGGTCAAGAAAAAGATTAAATAGAGCAGGAAAGTGATATATGTTTACATTGTCAAGAAAAAGATTAAATAGAGTAGGAAAGTGATATATGTTTACATTGTCAAGAAAAAGATTAAATAGAGCAGGAAAGTGATATATGCTTACACTGTCAAGAAAAAGATTAAATAGAGCAGGAAAATGATAGCATATGTTTACATTGTCAAGAAAAAGATTAAATAGAGCAGGAAAGTGATATATGTTTACATTGTCAAGAAAAAGATTAAATAGAGCAGGAAAGTGATATATGCTTACACTGTCAAGAAAAAGATTAAATAGAGCAGGAAAATGATAGCATATGTTTACATTGTCAAGAAAAAGATTAAATAGAGCAGGAAAGTGATATATGTTTACATTGTCAAGAAAAAGATTAAATAGAGCAGGAAAGTGATAGCATATGTTTACATTGTCAAGAAAAAGATTAAATAGAGCAGGAAAGTGATAGCATATGTTTACATTGTCAAGAAAAAGATTAAATAGAGCAGGAAAATGATAGCATATGTTTACATGGTCAAGAAAAAGATTAAATAGAGCAGGAAAGTGATATATGCTTACATTGTCAAGAAAAATATTAAATAGAGCAAGAAAATGATAGCATATGTTTACATTGTCAAGAAAAAGATTAAATAGAGCAGGAAAGTGATATATGTTTACATTGTCAAGAAAAAGATTAAATAGAGCAGGAAAGTGATAGCATATGTTTACATTGTCAAGAAAAAGATTAAATAGAGCAGGAAAGTGATATATGCTTACATTGTCAAGAAAAAAATTAAATAGAGCAGGAAAATTATAGCATATGTTTACATTGTCAAGAAAAAGATTAAATAGAGCAGGAAAGTGATATATGTTTACATTGTCAAGAAAAAGATTAAATAGAGCAGGAAAGTGATATATGTTTACATTGTCAAGAAAAAGATTAAATAGAGCAGGAAAGTGATATATGTTTACATTGTCAAGAAAAAGATTAAATAGAGCAGGAAAGTGATAGCATATGTTTACATTCTCAAGAAAAAGATTAAATAGAGCAGGAAAGTGATATATGTTTACATTGTCAAGAAAAAGATTAAATAGAGCAGGAAAGTGATAGCATATGTTTACATAGTCAAGAAAAAGATTAAGTAGAGCAGGAAAGTGATATATGTTTACATTGTCAAGAAAAAGATTAAATAGAGCAGGAAAGTGATATATGTTTACATTGTCAAGAAAATGATTTAGAGCAGGAAAGTGATATATGTTTACATTGTCAAGAAAAAGAGTAAATAGAGCAGGAAAGTGATAGCATATGTTTACATTGTCAAGAAAAAGATTAAATAGAGCAGGAAAGTGATATATGTTTACATTGTCAAGAAAAAGATTAAATAGAGCAGGAAAGTGATACATGTTTACATTGTCAAGAAAAAGATTAAATAGAGCAGGAAAGTGATATATGTTTACATTGTCAAGAAAAAGATTAAATAGAGCAGGAAAGTGATATATGTTTACATTGTCAAGAAAAAGATTAAATAGAGCAGGAAAGAGAGATATGCTTACATTGTCAAGAAAAAGATTAAATAGAGCAGGAAAGTGATATATGTTTACATTGTCAAGAAAAAGAGTAAATAGAGCAGGAAAGTGATAGCATATGCTTACATTGTCAAGAAAAAGATTAAATAGAGCAGGAAAGTGATAGCATATGTTTACATTGTCAAGAAAAAGAGTAAAGAGAGCACCTACAAAGCGGAGAGAATAAATGGTTCACTTAGAATTGCAATAAAAATCCAAAAACACATAAAAAGTGAACAAATACAAGGCAAGGAGACAATTAAATGAATAAACTCATATAAAAGAACACTGACTTTAATAATACGTAAGCACTTTCACAGTAAAAACCATACTGCTTCATCAGACATCTAAAAATACATTCAAAGAATCCAATATACATATATGGTTCTTAGAGCAGCTTCAGTCAATTAATAACCTCGATTTGGAAGTCTTGTGTCAATATAACACTCTTTAATTATTTAAAGTGACAGTTTACCAAAATATAATATAATAACATTTTAAAACCACAACACAACAACTTATACGAAAGCGAATATAAAAAAAAAACTTATATAAAAAAATGTATAAAAAACATCTTATAATCAATAAAAATCATTTAATGTAAGCAGAAGCAGTATGGTTTTACTTACGTGTGATTAAAGTCAGTGTTCTTTTATATGAGTTTATTCATTTAATTGGCTTCCTTATTTGTATTGGTTCACTTTTTGTGTGTTTTTGGATTGTCAAGAAAAAGAAAATAATGAGCATGCGTTTTTGAAATGTAAAAAAGAGTAAAACAGTTAAGGGGAAAAGTATCCAAAGAAGATTTTTCAAAAATATAAAAGAAGTGAATAAAATAAGCATGGATATGATTAAATGTAGATATTATAAGAATAGAAGTAAAGAATATGATAAAAGAATACATAAAAAGTTATTTTTGTCATATGAGTTATATGTAACGAAAGGATAAACTAACTTATGCTTAATGGTAAATGGATTTTAGCACCACTATTAAGTAAAATCAGACGGTGGTTATAGAAAAGGAGTGGGGGTTCTAATAGGGATGCAAATTTAATATGATTATAAGGAAATTATGAATATGTGTAATTATGTTTGTATGTCTACATATTTGTATATTTGTAAACATGTTTACAAGTTGTAAATATTATTTGTATATAAATAAAGGACCCCTACTCTTTTCAATAACTGTGTGGAATCTTTTAAATTCAAAGGAGGTACCATCAACTCAAACAGATGGGACCTTGGTTTAGGGATTCCAGAAACGTGGACTTATCATTAACTGGGATTTCTTTTCTGTGGTACAAAACACTAGAGTTATCTGTGATGACAGACTCTCACTTAAGGACCAGCTGTTTGCTGTTATGAGCTCATACTACCATCTAAAGAATACAGCCCGCATCAAGCACCTTCTTCCATCAGAAGATCTGGCTATGTTTATTCAAGAGTTGGAGATTCCAGATGTAACTTGACTGCCTGCAGCTAGCAGAAAATTCTGTTGTCTGGCTTCTAACATGTATACCACTTTACTTCCACATAGCACCAAACATATTTCACTAAACCTATTTGATGCAGATTATATGTGAGGTTCTTATGTTGGCATATCTTGCCTTACAAGACTTAGGTTTTCTATAACTGAAAAAGCTGCTAGCGCCCTACCATCCAGCCTGCTCTCTCTGCTCTGACACTTTATACATGGTTCTAAGGGGACTTATCTAGTTATCTGTGATTTAGCATTTTTACCAGGCCCGACACTTTTGGAACTTACTACTTCAGTGCATTTCAGAATCTGCACTACTAATCAGCTTCAAGACGGCAGTAAATTCTCATCTCTTACACTTCAGCTTTTATTCCTAAGCAATACCATACTTCATCATTAATCTCTGCAATTCAATCTCATACTTATAACTTTTTCCTATAACTGATATTAGACACATCTTGTCCTCTGATCTGAATATTTCTTAGGTGGTTTTAATGCAACTGTTCCTAGTTATAAGTGGGTCTGCCTTCATTTTTTTTACTGCAGAAATAGATGACACACACAAAGTCGAACCAGAAACATCTAAACTCCTTTACTGTGGTACAGCAGGAAATGGAGTTTTGCCCCTTCCCCCACTGTAGTGTACTATCAGAGTTGGTATAGATAATGCACAGAGAGCTTTTTTTATGTTTGTCAATATTCCAGAGTTTTGGTGTTTCCAGTGCAACGCTGTCTGTCAACTATTTCTGACATTTAAATATAGTTATAATTATAAGCACATGGCTAGATCTGAATTTGAAATCTCTCTGCCACTTAAATTATATAGCTGGTTTGAGTTAACAGAAGTCATTTCAAAGCTCCAGACAACATTCATGCACTTCACATAGTGCTCTGTGCACAGGACATTTTAAAAGCTATCATTTGCCTCCACTGTTGTGTTCCTGTGCTATTTATCTGAATAGCACACCTCTCAGCCTGCAGACAAAGAAAATGGGTGCAACAATATCTTGAAAAGCATATACAAATCTGGGCACATAATCAGCATACAAATTGCATCCCACATCACACACATCTCTACCACTTCCAGGAAGAGACTGGGATACTACTGAGAAACCCAAGTTTAAAATCCGAGAGTGACAACAATGTTGCAAAAACAAAAATAAATTAGCAAAGATGCAGTGCAAAATGGTGTAGACTTTAGTGAGTGATACTACAAAACTCTACGTCTCAGTCACTTTAGCTTTTGAATATGGGAGATGTAATATGTGGGCTCTCTTTCTTTAAATTACTGGTGTAACCAATACATTGGTCTTGTAATCTGGATGTCCTTCATGGATGCATCTGCAGTCATAACAACTGGGTTGTCCTGTCGTCAGGCAGCCCTTCAGTCGGCCGGATTCCAAAGTCCGGGTCCGGCTTCGGCTGATGTCGCACTTCACCCGACGTCATCTCTGTTGGTCTTCGGGTATAAAGGCATCAGCCGACGCCATTTTCCTCAGTCTTTCTTGCCGCGTGGCGCCCGAAGCAGAAGCTGTTCGCAAGTGCCGGTCGGTCGGATCCAGAGATTACTTCTACCGAATACTACTTCGAAGACTTCTAAAGCTAAGTACCCGGTTGGGGACTCTTTCTTGCCTCAGCCGATGTCAGAAAAAGTTAATAATTGTTTAACCTGTGGGAAACAAATACCTCATAAAGATTTCCACTCTTATTGTCTGCCTTGTTTAGGCCCAGCCCACGACGTAGCAGCCTGTTCGCCTGTGCTTCGTTCAACCGACGAACGCTTAGGCGTCGGTCGGAGTTTGCTGAACAGTTTTTCGGTTCTGATTTTGCGTACATTATGCCGTCAGATCCTCCGACTACCCAATCTGCCAAAAAACGCAAAGATAAAGACCGACACTCGCGGTCCGCGGTTTCGGCCGAAACCATGGTTAAGCAAACCGTGAGTGTCTTGGTTTCGGCCAAAACCGAGAAAACTGATCAAAGTACAGCTGAATCTATCTCTACAACTGAGGCCCCTGCTACCACTCTTGAAACGGCCTCAGAAATTTTATCCACTACGGTGGTTGCCACTGACTTATCAGACACCATTCCCTTGGATGTCTCTACCCCAGCACGTGGTGCTGCTAGGCCTCCAGCAGCCATGTCCATTAAGGCCTTCACCAGGGCTAAAGCAGCAAAGACTACTAAAACAGTGCCTGTTAAACCCCCTACAACCAGGCCCTCCTCTAGTTCTCAAATGCTTACTCTGGCAGAAGATTTAATTTCATTAATTAGAGGATCTCAATCTCACCCAGACAGGGCCTCTCAGCCCCAGAGAAGAGACCTAGGGCAGAGCCCCCTGAGCCAGTGTCCTCTGATGAGTCTGCCGATGAATCAGACATAACTGATCAGCCAGAGGCTCCTTTCTCCAATTTTGAAGACTCTGATGCTGAAGAATCCATTCCAGCTGCTTCCCCACCAGAAGAATTCTCCTTTGGGGAAACCTTGCATGCCATGCGAGAGCAGTTCCAATGGCAGCAACAGGATTTTTCAGACTCCAGAAAAAGACTTAGGACCTTTCTGCACCTTCCACAGCACAGGCCCTTAGCTATACCTCCTGTTCTCTCTGTGGTGGATGATGCTTTCAATGATGTCTGCTCCGCACCAGATTCTTTACCTCCAGCCCCTGCCAAACCAGACAGATTTTACAGGGTGCCAGACACTCATCACCACCTTTACAAGGCCCCTCTTGCAGACCCCGAAACTATATCCCAGGGTCCCAAGGCAGTAGCCGACCATAGCAAAAACCCTATTCCTTCAGAAAGGGAAGCAAGGTCATTAGACAGATGGGGCAAAAAGGTCTACACTTCAGCTACTCTCTCAGCTAGAGCTTTAAATTGTCAGTTTCACATGATACAATACCAAGAGTTTATGCTTGATCAGTTAACTAAAAAGCTAACCACTGCTGAATCTCTTGATAAGAAATATGTATTAGAAATGGTAAATAACATACAACAGGTTAGTAACCATTCCTTAAAATGTGGCTATGATGCACTGGAGGCTTCATTTAGATCAGCCATGACTGGCACAGTGATAAGAAGGCATGCATGGCTAAAGGAGCAAGCTCTACCGGATCATGTTAAAGCTAAGTTGCTAGATGCTCCTATGGATAAGACAAGTTTGTTTGGTACACCTGCCCAGCAGGTTATGAAGAAAATGGAAGAAAAGGCAAAATCTGTTCAAACGGTTAAAGATTTCTTGCAGGTTCAACCCCCAAGGTTTAGCAGGAACTGGCCTGCCAAAAATTGGTCCTTTCCTGACTCCACAAGACCTCAAAGGGGCAGGAATAGACGTTCCAGAGGCAGAAACCAATCCAGGGGAGGTGCCTACAGAGGACGACAGTGGCAAGGTAACAACAGAGGCACAGACACAACCTCTGCCACTACATCAACTCAACCACAGTGACTTAACCCTAAATCCGCCTACCAGGGAACAAATAGCAGCTCCCCTAGGCGGAAAATTAACCTTATTTTCAAAGAACTGGCACTATATAACAAAAGACAAGTGGATTTTACAAACCATAGATCAAGGTTACCGGTTCCACTTCCACACTTTACCAGTCAAAAGAGGAATGCCAAATCTACCGCCAAATCAAAAAACAGAGGCTCTACAACAGATAATGCAGTTAGCAAACATGAGAGCTGTGGAAAGAGTGCCAACAGCAGAGCAAGGAAAGGAGTTCTACTCCAGACTATTCCTAGTTCCAAGAAAGGAAAATTTTGGAGACCAATTCTCGACCTGTCCGCCTTAAATACATACATCATTGTCCCAAAATTCAAAATGCTGACCCTACAGCAACTTCTTCCCATGCTGGGCAAGGAGTGTTGGCTGGTAACTCTAGATCTCAAGGAGGCATACCTGCACGTCCCCATTCGACCAATCTGCAGAAGATACCTCAGATTTCTTGCAGGATCAGAGCACTATCAATTCTCAGCATTGCCCTTTGGCTTATCTACTGCCCAGAGTATTCACAAAATGCCTGGCATCAGTAATCGCCCATTGCAGACTACAGGGAATTCAAATTTACCCATACCTAGACGACTGCCTGCTACAAGGGGACAACAAAAGGAAGCTGACAACAGATTTACAAAGGGTCATTTACTTGCTGCAAGCACTGGGATACACAGTCAATCTACAAAAGTCAAGGCTGCTACCATCCCAAACAAGGACATTCTTGGGCGCGGAATTGGACACAGTAAAACAGATGGCATTCCTAACAAAGGAAAAACAAAAAGAACTCCCTCTTTACTTCTTGGCACTAACAAAACTGAACAAGTTAACAGCAAGAAAAGTACTGCAGGCCTTGGGCTTCATGGCATCATGCATTATCTTGGTTCCACTTGCCAGACTACATATGAGAAAACTACAGTGGTACCTAAAGAATTTATGGTCTCAACACAGACACAGCCTAGAAACAGAAATCCCACTAATTCCATGCTTAAAACAGGAGTTCCTATGGTGGGCTCAGGCATGCCAGTCAAACCCAGGGCTACCCTTTCGCAGATGTCAAGCAAGCCAGACCATCACAACAGACGCTTCAGACCTAGGATGGGGGCCCACATGCTGGACAAATGCGTGCAAGGATTGTGGACACAGGATCAACTTCACCTGCACATCAACCTAAAAGAAATGCTGGCAGTAAAACTGGCAATCCAAAAGTTCAGACCATTTCTCAAAGAGGGCCAGTTGATGATAAGGACAGACAACACCACAGTCATGTGGTACATCAACAAACAGGGAGGCACTCATTCATACCCCCTATGCAGAATGACTTTGGAGCTGTGGACCCTGGCACTCAGCTACAACATCCAGTTACAGGCAATATTTGTACCGGGAAAAGAGAATACTCTTGCAGACATATTAAGCAGAACCACATCGGATGCCCACGAATGGAAGCTGCACCCGGACATCTTCAAGACCATCTCAAAGAAATGGGGAATGCCTCAGATAG
This sequence comes from Protopterus annectens, assembly GCF_019279795.1. NCBI lineage: Eukaryota > Metazoa > Chordata > Ceratodontiformes > Protopteridae > Protopterus > Protopterus annectens. The sequence goes on from NC_056739.1 coordinate 1,336,426,048, forward strand.
ATCTATTTGCATCACCTACCAATCATCAGCTCAAAAAATTCTGCACAAGGACATTCCACCCACTAGCATGGAAAGTGGATTCGCTCTCCTTCAGCTGGAAAGGCCTAACAGCATATGCATTCCCACCTCTTCCCTTGATACACAAGGTGTTACTAAAAATCAAGGAAGAACGTCCAAGGATAATCCTGATAGCTCCAAACTGGCCAAGACAACACTGGTACCCACTGCTGAGGAGCATGTCTCGGAACAATATGTGGCCAATACGCCTGATGCCTTTGATGTTAACTCAGAACAACTACAGCATCATACATCCAAACCTAAAAACGTTGCAACTGACTGCATGGAACATCACATAGCAGCAGCTAATCCAGAACTTTCCCAAAGAGTTAGAGACATTATTCTTGAAGCACGCAGACCTTCAACAAGAAGAAACTATGCTGGAAAATGGAAAAGGTTTGTCATTTGGTGTACTGAAAGAGGAAAAGATGTGTCAAACATAGATATGCCTAACATTCTGGAGTACCTAGCCGAACTTCTTCATTCAGGCCTGTCCTACTCCTCCATCAAGATACATGCATCAGCTATTTCAGCAGAATACAGCTTTGATCCACCTGTTTTTTCTCACCCTTTGCTCAGGCAGTTCCTCAGAGGAATCAAGAATGTAAAACCTCCAAGGAAACCACCATTACCAGCTTGGGACTTAAACTTTGTGCTAGAAAAATTGACACTATCACCCTTTGAACCAGCAGCAACAGCAGACCTACAACACCTGTCATGGAAAACTGCTTTCCTACTGGCAATTACTTCAGCAAGGAGGGTTTCAGAACTACAGGCCTTAATGGCAGTGCAACCCTTCCTAATCTTCCACCAAGATAGAGTGTCCATGAGGACTAATCCTACATTTATGCCTAAGGTGGTATCCAGAGTGTCTTTAAACCAGGCAATCCACCTTCCTACCTTCTTTCCCAACCCACAAAACAGAGGGGAAAGAATATTGCATACCTTGGATGTACATAGACAGCTACGCTACTACTTGGACAGAACAAAAAGTAGCAGAAAGACTGACCAACTTTTGTAGCCTATGCAACAGGAAGGGAAGGAAAAGCTATTTCCAAACAGACAATCTCCAAATGGATAGGAAATTGCATACGATTCTGTTATTCCTTCCATGGAAAACCAATTCCACAGAACATAAGACCTCATTCTACAAGGGCAACAGCCACTACCACAGCCTTCTTACGAGGAGTGGCAACCAAAGACATTATTGAGGCGGCTACTTGGACCTCCGTGCATACATTTGCCAAGCATTATAATTTGCCTCTATATTCCAGATCCCGAGCAGGGTTTGCCACTGCTGTACTGCAAGGGATCCTAAACACACCATAATCTAGTTTTATCCTCCTCCCTTGTTGGCTATGGTATTCTACCCAGTTGTTATGACTGCAGATGCATCCATGAAGGACATAGTACAGTTTTGTACCTACCATAAATGTAGATGTCCGAACTGGATAGCATCTGCAGTCAGGATTACCCTCCTCCTTCCCTCTGTGGTACTCCAAGGGTGTTTACCCTCCTAATAGCTAGCTGGTGGGGGGGAGTCTTTTATGGTGTATTTGTTTGTATATATGTGCATACATGCTTATTTTTGTGTTTAACTCTATCTTTTTGGAAACATTGGCATCTATCTAAATTTTAGCCTTCAAGAGGGCTACTGGCATCTGGGGCAAGAAACACTGAGGAAAATGGCGTCGGCTGATGCCTTTATACCCGAAGACCAACAGAGATGACGTCGGGTGAAGTGCGACATCAGCCGAAGCCGGACCCGGACTTTGGAATCTGGCCGACTGAAGGGCTGCCTGACGACAGGACAACCCAGTTGTTATGACTGCAGATGCTATCCAGTTCGGACATCTACATTTATGGTAGGTACAAAACTGTACTTTTCCTATATACTGCAGAGCTTCAAAACTGTGTACAACAGCAGGGAACTTCAAAAAACATATGAAGGGGATAAACCAAGCCTTATAATAGGACCATACCTCCAAAACAGGTGCAGTTATTCAGACAATTATGTGAAGGGCTAAAATCGTAATAGCCTGAAAATAGGAATGTTCCTCCTAAATCGGTATAGATGAGCAGTCCATTTCTCTTCTACTTAATGTAACTCAAATGTGTACAGATACTCCATCCATCTGATATAATGCAATTATAAAAACACATGTACAAAACATTATAACAATTACTTGAACAAAGTTCCAGGGTTCAGAGGAATAAAGACTTGAATGTGACCCAGGTGATACAAGAAGGATTAGCAAAGCTGGCAGTGGAAGAACCAGTGAGAAAAGGAGAAAGCAGCTGAAGCCAGCGTGCCCATCTACGCGAGACAGACTTGCAAGTCCTGTAGCACAACTGTACTTTGTAGCAGGGTTAGAAAAGTGATCCATACCCACAGGGACTCAAGAGTGAAATCCTACCTCAAGAGAGTGCTTACACTATAGATGGTAATACACCATGCTGGCTGTCCAACAAAAGGTCAGAAAGCTTAGACAGCCCTTGCAGTGATTCAAGTGCTCGTATTATCACCAGGGACAAAGCTAGGCCATAAATATATATGAAAAATTGCTTTCCTTGTTAACATGCTATCAGAAGTACAAACTACCCTCATGGCTGCTTGGAAGACATCCATCACATTGGGCAGTGAGATGTCTGAAAGAGGGGAGGATTTTTTTTTTAAACAAGAAACATCTTTATTAAATTATCACTTATGACATAGGCAATCATTCATTTATATAAATGAAAACAAACCATATTGACAATCTTAGTTGCAAGCATTTTATTTACATCACAAACCACATTGACATAATTTTAGTTGAAAACATTATACATCACTTATAATCTACCTAATCATTGTCAGTCAAACCTTACATAACTCATTCAAATCCTACCTTCTTCTGAACCTCATTCCTTCCCTGTATTTACCATTTTTTTTCCTACGTAATTTGCTCCTACCCTTTTCTAAAGATCCCAATCACAGTTGTCGTATCTCTGCTACTACACTCACTACTTCTAGTACAGTTGGTTTAGACTTTGATTTCCATTTTCTAGTACTTGGTTTTTTGGCAGCCACCATAATTTGACTCAGCAAAGCCTAACTATGTCTATGCAATTTCATCTCTGTATCATAGCTCAGAAAAAACATTTTCCTAGTTACACCTATTTGCTCACCCAGTATTTCTGACAAAGATTCCCTGCAAACACTCTAATGTCTTCCAAATCATTACACTCCCAGAAAATATGTTGCCAATTGCCTCTTTCTTCCCCATCACACCTCCAATATTTGCTGTCTACATGAGGAAAAATTCTCTGGAGTGTATTTGGGGTATAAAAATATCTACGTAAACACTTCCAAGCAAAACTCCTAAATCTTCTAGAATTTTTTTTTTTGCAAATTTGGGAGGCAAACATATATCCCTCATTGTTTCTTTGTGAATTGCTTATCAGATTTCTCTTTCCAATCCTTTCTAACCTCATCTAATTGATTCTTATAGTTATCATGTAATATTTTACGCTCTAATTATTCCCTTTTTAACAGCAACTTCTGTCCTAGATTCTACTAAAAACTCTACCATTGCTGGTCTTTTGTTTAGGACACCCCCCCATTTCTTTCTCTTTGCCTATACTCTGATGTCAGTCCTTGATAGGGATAGGGAAGGCAATCTCTAACCTGCAGTCCAAATAAATTCTTGGCATCATCCCATTCTATTACCTTTGCCTCTCTAGTTATTTGCTCCCAATCCCTTGATTACTTTGCCAGTTTTCTCCAATATATTCCAGCCCCCTCTTGCCTATTGTCTGTATCCCTAATTGCAGTCATCCCTGTTGGTAGAATCGCCTTTCTCCAGTCCCATGTTGGATTAGTTCTTAGAATATCTTCTGCTACTTTATTAACTCATTCACTCCAATGGAGCTCCGAAAATTTGCACTGTAACTTCCAATGGGCGGAGCCTAAGCCTTTTCACAGAATCAAATGATGTACTCACATTTCAAACAAATGTTCATATCTCTGGAACTATAGGGGTTATGAAAGAAGTACAAATGGCAAACCCTTCAGCACAAACTATTTTTATAGTGATAGCATTCTTTAGGTTCTAAGCCTTAAACTGATTTTTATAAGTCACAGTAAACACAGTAACTATGATGTGTGTAACATTTTGTAAACAAAAGTCCCAGTCTGTCAAGTGAGGGGAGGATTGATGGTCATCAGGCATGGTGACAAAAATCATAACAAAGAGTTTACTATCAGTATAAAATTAACACTTATCTAGGTGTTGTATAAAAATATATAACTGTATATCTACCAGCAAGAAAACACAGTGAGCCAAGCAGTTCCACCTGATGCATTTTAGTATTACAATATCAAGCTTTAAACAGAACAATGAATGTAAGACAACAAAATCATTTTTGAAGAACGTTATCAAGTGACTTGCTCTGACAAGTTCTTTGTTACAGTGAAACACAAATTTGCATTTGCAAACAAGCTTTCTAAGATATAAAGAAGGAACAACTTTTTAGTACATAAAAAAAATCAGGCAACTCTACTCTCAAGTTGGTGGACTAACTGCAGAACATTTCTCCTTATTGTAATTTTTCCCAGTTGTTAAATTTCAAAATTGACAGCAAATCTAAAGAATAATGAATGTTTAAACATGGGGGCTGCACCTACATAAACTAATTCTGAAATTTCTATAACTGGCAGTAAATGGAATACTTTGAGGTATAGCAATCTTGGGATTAGCGTACAAAATGTCTGCTTTTGTATATTTAGGGTCAGACTAAAGGCTTATCTATAAAAGGCAGGCTTATACTGAGTAGTCACCTACAATGACAGCAGGTCTTTTTGAATAGCAGTAGGTTTACACCAGAGTAAGTCATGTACAGAAAGAGCAAATCTTGTGGAATCAGGACTTTAGTTTCATTGCTTTGTGGCCTAAAGTTGCCTTGGGAATTCAAACAGCTATGGCAGAACAATCCAATGAATGGACAACTAACTATAGGTTCTCCATATTTTGCTACGTTATGGACACCCCCCCCCCCCAGAAAGTAAAGTAAAAATCAACTTTACCTGCAACCACTGAGTTAAGTAATGTTTAACTTAAAATACCTTATTTTAAGCCAGTCATTACTTTATCTGCCACCAATGTAACAAAATTCAACTTTTTGCTTTCTTAACTCTAGTCGAGCATTATTGACAAAGTCAATGCAGTGGAAGAAAGCATGCAACTTTTGTCCATATTTGAATACACTTTGTTTTACCCAACAGGACAAACAAACATTTTCTTACTTACTTTTGCCTTCAGTTGCACTAGTGATAGACACCTAACAAACGTACAAACCCATCAAATCTCAATGGCAAACATAATACCGATCCATACAAAAGCTAATGGCAGTGCTCTGAGCAACAAAAACAGACATTCATCAACATGGTTTCAATAATAAACTGTACTTTATTTCTTTTGATAATTTTTTTAATGTAACTAATTAATTTTTGATATACCATCAGTGGACAGATTAACAATGTTTCCAAGTTTCATTTCATCTGGTCTGTGACCAAGAGTATGACAAACTTTCATTGATGCCTTGCCAGTTTGTATCTGAAGTTTCAGAAGACATCCTCTCTTGCTTTGGCTACCGATGGATCTACATTCCCTCCAGAACCCTCTGTTCCCTCCACTTGTCAGATCTGAGAGAGAAAACACAAGCATAAACAAAGGTCTGAGGAACACAAGCACTCACTCTTCCAGATATCTACATTTTTGGTAAAGCCCAAAGAGAGTTCAGATAAGGGCAAAACTGCAAAATCAAATGCTCCATCTATCTCATTTCCAAACTTTGGTAAAGCTGTTTCAGTCTTTCCTCCTCATTGCTTATAAATGAGAGCCACAAAATTTACTGAGCAAGCTGTGGAGTCTAAAATGAAGCTTTGTTCTTTGATAGATGCGCTATCCACTGTGGGACAGTCATCCGTCTTTTGAAGCACAACCCACGTTTTCATCAGAACTAATGATTTTTTTCCCTCAATAAGGGTGATCACCTTATATTCAACAGTCAATTACAGCAGGTACCTTAAAATGACGTGGATGGAAAACATCTTCCAGAAATCAGCCTCCTATCTCCACAGTACTATGGCCCCATGGATCAGTTCCTCCTCAGTCAGCAATTCAGCTTTCTTTTTCTTTGGGACCAGCTTCCAAGCAGTTAATGTCACCTCTCCACTTTTTGTCAGCCTTCTCCTTTTTTAAACTATCACTATCAGCATTATTAATTAGACAAGAAATAGTCTAACTAACGCCATTCTACTTAGATAAATGGTAAAATCATCACTTCCCTATTCCTCAGTGGCATCAGAACTGATTTACCAGATGTTAATTATGTGACCACTAGTGCTACCAGTATTAGTGGTTCAAGAATCCTCAAGTTCTCCCACTCCTCCCTTGATGTACTTATGAGCAATCCAGCGCAAGTAACTGCCCTACTAAAGTCTGCCTTGCTGCAGTGCTACATCCAAGTAGCCATGACATCTTCCACCCCCACCTACTTTGTCTCTTAGGTTTGTTCTTCATTTAGCAGAAGTACAGGCCTCAACAGCCAGCCACTGCATTTGATACAGATGCACCTGTGTTTGACCCAGAAAAATTTCACTGACTGAGGATGTGGGGGACAGAAGTACTTCTCAAGGCTGTCCAGATTATCCCAGATTCAACAACCTCTCATAAAGTACAGTTGTGTACTTACCATAAATGTAGATGTTCAAGTGTATTCACTGTTGCAGTCATTACAATTGGGTTATCCTGCTGACAGGCTACCCGCAGTCGGCCTGAATTCCAAAGTCCTGGTCCGGCATCGGTTGCTGTTGCCTCCTCCCTGACGTCAGTGTGCCAGGGGTATAAAAGATGCAGCCAATGCCATTTTCTTCAGTTTTTCTTGCCCCAGATGTCAGGTGCCCCCAAAAGGGTAGGCTAATTTATGCCAATAAACATGCATGCAGTAAAGTAAAGCTCTACCTTCATCTACAAGCAAATACATCACATAGGTTGTATAGAATAGAGAAGTAAGACTCAGCAAAGGAAAGGGGGATGGTGGGTGAGTAACCTGGACTGCAACAGTGAATACACTTGAACATCTACATTTATGGTAGGTACACAACTGTACTATGTTCATTGTGTTTCACTGTTGCAGTCATTACAAGTGGGTTGAATCCCAAAGCTAAGGTTGGGTGGCTGGGTCTAAATAGGATTAGGAGAGGCTATGAGGCCCTGCAGAACTGCAGTGGCAAAGCCTGCTCTGGATTTAGAGTAGAGAGGTAAGTGATAGTGCTTAGTAAAAGTGTGCACTGAACTCCAAGTTGCAGCCTCTAAAATGTATTTGGTTGGTACTCCTCTGAGGAAGGCTGCTAAAGTGGCTGCTGCTCTGGTTGAATGTGGCCTAATGCCCACTGATTTGCCATGCTGTGAATAGCAGAAACGAATGCAGTGGCCTATCCATTTTGAAATAGTCTGCTTTGAGATAGCCTTTCCTTGTGATCCTGCAGCATATGCCACTAGAAGTTGTTCAGTCTTTCTGAAAGCTTTGGTTCTGTCCAAGTAGAAGCGTAGCTGGCTGTGAATGTCCAGAGAATGCAGAAGTCTCTCACCCTTATTCGGTGGGTTTGGATAAAAAGTAGGCAAATGAATTGTTTGATTCAGGGCCACAATGGACACTACCTTAGGCATAAATGTGGGGTTTGTCCTCAGAGAAACCCTGTCCTGATGGAAAATGATAAAAGGTTCCACAGCCATGAGTGCCTGTAACTCTGAGACTCATCTTGCAGAGGTTATTGCTAGGAGCAGGGTTTTCCAGGATAAGAATTTTATATCAGCTGTAGTGGCTGTTTCAAAAGGAGGCAGTGTGAGTTTTTTCAATACATAATTTAGGTCCCATGCAGATATTGGTGCTCTTCTTGGAGGTCTTATGTTTTTGGCCCCTCTGAGGTACTGCCTTAGTAAGGGATGAGAAAAAATAGGCGGTTCTGTATTGTAATGAGCTGAAATGGCAGAGGTATGAATTTTAATTGATGAAAAGGATAGGCCTTTGTCCAGCATCTCAGTTAAATATCGAAAAATATGAGGAATATTTGGTGGAATCGTGTCAATTCCTTGTGCCTAGTTCCAAGCACAGAATCTCTTCCATTTTTCTGCATAAGATTTTCTAGTGCTAGGCCTCCAGAGAATCAAAACCACATTGCAAAATATGCTTTCCCACTTGTTCAGCTGCATGCAATAAATCCTGCATTTCTTTGTTTTCTGCACATTCAGAATTTGTCAACATTTTCTGTTTAAGTAGAGACATAAGATATTGCTGTTATTTAAGCATATGAAACTGACAATTTAAGGCCCTACCAGCCAAGGTAGCAGAAGTGTAAATCTTTTCCCCCATCTGTCCAGGGCCCTTGAATCCTTATCAGAGGGGATAGGGTTTTCTGCAGTGGATGCCTTGACCCCTTTGGGACCCTGAGATATAGTTTCTAGGTCAGCAGCAGGGTTTTTGTAAAGAAATTTATGTGAATCAGGAACCCTGTAGTATCTGTCTGGCTTAACAGGAGCTGGAGGTAAAGAGTCAGGAGTGAGACTGGACTCTACAAATACATCACCTACAATGTCTAAAACAGGAGGAATAGCAAGGGACCTGTGCTGAGGTAGTAAAAGAAAATCTCTGAGCCTTTTCTTAGATTCTGAGTAATCTTGGCTCTCCCAGTGGAAATGCTCCCTCATAGTATGCAGGGTCTCCCCAAAAGAATAATCCTCAGGAGGAGAGGCTGAAGGGATAGATTCTTCAGCGTCAGAATCCTTATAGGGAGGAAGAGAGTATCCCTGTTCAGAAGAGGAATCGGAGGAAATGGAAACCTGATCTGAAGATTCATATTATGTCTCTTGCCTAGGCCTCTTATCAGGAGGGGGATGGGAACCCCTGATCAAAGTAATTAGGTCTTTGGCCATTTTAAGCATCTGTTTTTTAGGCATGGAGGCCTGTCCAGGGGAATGTTGCACTTGTTTCTTTGTCTTTAGAGGTGCTTTAGTCTTTGCCTTTGAAGCTGAAGCCATTTTCACATATAACTGCGTAGGTCTGAAAACACCCTTAGAAGCCGATGCCTGCTCAGCGGCTCCGGACCCATCTGAGGAAATATTTTACGAGGGTTCAATACCTTGAGTTTCCAGTGGCCTAGTCGGCTCCACGTGGGAGTCTGAAGCAGCCTGTGGTTCTGAGGTAGCGGGAGTCAGGGACTGCGAAAGCACCTCACTGAGAACCGGCGAACCTGCGAATGGCTTAGCCGAAGTCTCGTTGTTGGTTTTGGACCTCGGATGCCTGTCCTTTTCTTTTTCTTTGCACTTCTTATAAATTCCGGTAGTCGGCTGTTCCGACGACATTATATAATTAAATCTTCTGCCAAAATAATGGAATGCAAAATCCTACCTACGCTTAATAGTGCGTTTGTTAAACCTAGCACAAAACTGACAACTAGCAACGTCGTGGTCAGGGCCTAGGCAAGGAATACAGTAAGAATGAAAATCCTTATGAGGTATTTGCTTCCCACAAGAAATACAATTATTAACTTTTTCTGACATCGGTCTGGAGCAAGAAAAAAGTTTCCCCAATGGGGTACTTAGCTTTAATGAAGACTTCGGATCTGAAATTCGAACCTGAAAATCTCAGGAGTCGGCCGACCGGCACTTGCGAACTGCTTTTGCTTCGGGCACCGTGCAGCAAGAAAGACTGAAGAAAATGGCATCGGCTGCATCTTTTATACCCCTGGCGCACTGACGTCAGGGAGGAGGCGACAGCAACCAACGCCAGACCAGGACTTTGGAATTCAGGCCGACTGCGGGTAGCCTACCAGCAGGATAACCCAACTATAATGACTGCAACAGTGAAACACGATGAAAATATGGTATAGCAAACGGAAGGGGTCCCACTGAGATTGTGTCCTTCTCCCCAGCACAAGCTTTAAAAGGCCTGTAAGTTCATCAGCAGTCCTCCTGGGATAGCTTTGCTTTAGCCAATATCCTGCCAGTGTTATTACATGGCAGAACACAGATACCATGGCCTTGTTCTGAAAAAGTCTGACTAAATATTCTAACTTGCTAAGCAGTGCTGTCTTCATGGTCTCTACTGCAGCTGTGAAAGAATGAATAAATAAATATCTCTACAGAGTCCCTAAATGAGTTTCAAGCAGCAGAGAAATTCATCAAATTTGTGTGTGCAGCATTTTCTTTTATCTCTGAGGTTACTTAATTAGTTACTTATGTAACCCACATGCTAGCATATGCATTAGAAGACCAACAGACCAGGCAGTTGGGTTGTATAACAGCTCCATTAAGATCACTATTAATATCTAGGCCTCAGACTCAGCCACACTGAGTAACAGCATACTCCAGTTAGTGTACAATGCTGAGATGGAATATGCAAGAACATCAGATTCTGCTACGTCAATATGCAACCAATTCTGGCTGAGACTCACCGCATTCACAAAGTATATTAATGCAACGTTTCTTGACTTTCCCTATAAAGGCCTTTTGCTTTCTGAAACAACGATCAAATAAACATTTGAATAGCATGAGGAAGAAGGACCAATCTCACATAGGGTAGGTGTACATTCCAAATCAGCACCAGAGTTCAATTCCCAAAATGCAGTGAAGTTATTGGGTAAGTTTACTTTTGATGCAACCAGCATCCCTATCAATAACAGGCAGCTGGAATCCAGTAGTGCTCTCCTAATTTATCAAAGGTCAGTGGCTGAAAGGTCAGGGTCCCTGGCATTTCTAAGGAGGCTGCAGACAGCTCCAGGGCACATCAGACTACTACTCATTCTCTTCCTAACTGCCCTTCTTCACAGGCAAACAAGGATACCGGGCCGAGTCTGTAAAAGGTCCACAGAGATCAGTGCTGTACCATGGAAAACAAATACAAAGAAAATCAAACAAAGTAAAATAAAATAAAAGGATGATTATTCCTAGATCAAGGTACAACTTTAAGACACACAATCCTATTCCTTTCCCTACTGCTCTTTCCATTGCAACCTCTTCTGGATTTCACACCCTATAAGAAACATTAGGCAAGACAGGAGGTACAAAAGGTTTCTGAAAGAAATGAAAAGAAAAGAAAGAAAAAAGATACAAAAGATATTTTTGACCACCAACAACAAAAGACCCGTGTACATTTGGATTTATACCTTACTCACATCATTCTCAAAGAGATACTTCACCTCATCAGCCTTTAGTCACTCCTCCCTTACTTACTGAGACCAAATGTGCTGTTTGGCTCTTTCGAACACTTACCTGCACATACTGCCAAAAGTTCCACTGCTTCCACACAGCAGCCATCCTTTACCATTTCCACTCTCTCTCCTTTAGTCTCACCTCACTTTCTAGAGAATTCACAAGGTATACATCCATGGTAGCAGCCCATGTGTGGCTGCAGGGAACATGATGTTTCACTCTGTAGATTACCAGCTTCCTAGCTGCTATGTCCAGAGAGAGCCTGAGCTAGCAGATATTGTCTGTTCAAAAGTTTTCAGCTCATTAAGTGTAACAAAGATTCTAGTTGTCTACTGATGTACTATGTTCTTCATCTGTAAATATGTTGTAAGTAATTGCTATGTAAATTGTTAATCGCTATGTAATCCAATGTAACTACTGTCTGTTTATTTTAACTGTGGAGCTTTTCTCCCCGGGCCTCTGCTGAAAATGGACCTACGTCCAGTCGGACAATCCCGGTCAACAAATATAAATAAATAAAATAATAAATAAATAAAAGTCACATCTGCACACAGCACAGGTATTAACTTCACAGGGCATTCTTTGTATACAAGGCTTATTTGTTCATAGAGAGGATCCACATGATTCTAGATGATTTATAATAGACCATCAGTCAGCTGCTCCATTACAGCAATGTGAATATGAGCACCAAATATCTTGAAAGCAACTAAATTCATATTTCCATAAACATTTTCCACATGAGGTACTTCAGTGGACTCTTCACATTAAGTGAGTCCAAGACATCAGTCTTGTCAATGCTCCATTAAGGTTGTGACATTCAGGTTTCATCTCAGCAGGTGGACTAACCCCAAGAATCTAGTTACAGGCAAATGCTTCTACTAGAACAACCCAATGGTCATTATTATATTTGCTCATTTACTTCATTTTTCAAGTAGGCTGGCTGGAATTCTACAGCCATTTCCAAGTTATGACCCAGTAACAATAAATGTAAAAGCCATCAAGATGTTCTACATAGTAACAGTATTAGATTAACATAAAAAGGAAAAATATGAATTTCTGCTTTGCCACAGTGGCATGCTCAGGCAGCCATGATGTCTCCATTACAACAAGATGCACTTGCCATCAAATGTGGGGCACTTCAGATGGCAGTAATCCCATGGGATGTTTGACTCTTCAGGAGTCTCACCTACTCATCGATCTTGGAAGCAGAAGCAATTCTGTACTCACTATAGGACTTCAATGATTTTTCTCTTAGGAACCACGCCAACTCAAAACAAAAAAAACATAGTGGCTGTACATTCCTAGCACTATGACTGCTTTCTCATAGCCTCTATCCAAATCAACCCTTAGCAAAATAGAGGCTAGGAAAAAGCATACTGTCTGCTTATGAGCCATTCAGTCAGGATGCTTTCTCATTGTTTCTGCCCAAATCAAGCACTCCTCAACATACCAGAACAACCAGTTAGTTTTTTTTTAGAAATGCACTGAGAGTTTATAGGGTTTCCCCATGCAGTAGTATTTGCAAGTCTATCAGCCAAAGGAGGGATCTCCCAGGAAGACTAGTAAACCTACAGGCCTCCTAGAACATTTGCTAAAAGATAGACACTGTTTCAGCTGAATACCCTGAAAATTTGAAAAAGCTAATTACCTCATTGTTTGGTTATGTCACTGTCTGCTAATGCCCCCTGAGTGGTTATTAAGCCCTTCATTTGCAAAGAAGATTTTTCTTAAGTCAAGCAAACTAGTGTGCGACCTGTTTGCATCTCTAGATAATGAAAAATGTTACTTTTCTTATAGGTTGGTATTCACTAAGAAGCCACCCAGAGGGATCAGTTAGGGACTCTCTCCTGAAAGATACTCCAGGTGGATATCTTCAGATACAAAAATGATGTATATTTATCATAATGCTAGATATGAAAAAAAGGACCACATGCATTAAAAAATCTTCTCTTTAGCATTTAGCCTTTGCTGTAGGTTTCTTTTTTTTTTCAGATACAGATCTAATAGAACTACTCTAACCTTCAGCACATTTGTTCATTCCCAAACTACAGTCAGACAGCAAGTAGCAATACATTGTGGAATTAGTTGTGGCAGCCTAGGAATGTATTACTTACCTAGCAGTCCTGATATTGGGGGCATTGTCCTGAAGGTTACGGTAAACAACTATAACATTAATGCCTCTTTCTTACAAGCCTTTTTTGTTTATGTAGTCCCTTGCTATTAATCATTTCTGCTGTATTTCTAGATCTTCTGAAGGGAAAAATCAGCTTTCAAGGTAGGACTTGATTCAGTAATCATCTGGTGTTGCAATCATGCCAATTATACTGATTTAAAACATCTTTCCAATGTTTCTTGCCATCACAACACAATTAATCTAAAGTGTCCATCCACCTCCCAAAAAAGCAAGCACTTAAAAAAAATCTGAACTGCCCACAAATGATGGTTCACTTTGCTGACTGATACTTTCACTCCAGTTAGTAGTAAAATGGCTATGGTTAGCAATGCAAGACAGTCCCCAAAACAAAATAAAATAAAACAAATACATAAAATAAAGCTAGTACAGATGGTGTTCTGACAGTTCTTAACTTATCACAAAGCTTTGAGCTTCTGACAAACTTCATCTTGTAATATTTGGTCTAATTCTCTTATTCTCCACTTGCAAGTTGCGTAACTGATCAACCTAAAAATATATGGTTCATGGAATGTATGTGAAAAGAGACATTGTGATTAGCGGGCTAACAGATACAGCAATAAAGCATTTATGTGCTAACATTGTTCATTAAGAAAAACAATTGGGAATTAATTACAGAAGAATTGCAACTTAATAGAGCATGTGGAATTACAAAAATAGATGTGATCTTCTGTAAGTTTTTCATATTTTAATACCTTCTTTACAATTACAGCAATTAAGTCAATCACTGATCACAAAAAATAGATGCAAATGAAGTGCAAAGTTCAGTCTTTCTCATCTTTGCAACACCATTAATTTATATTTATTTTAGCTCACACATTTCTTCATTTATTTTCAGCTCCACTTGATCCCAACTTGTTTTTGGGAAGCAACACTTTGCTCTAAAGTTTGCCATTTAGGGATATTGCAGTGTTCAGTTTATGCTACTGCAGCAACCCAGTGAAGTTCTACAAACTCCGTTCAAGCTCAGAGGTCAGTTTAAAGGAGAAAAAACATTGTTAGAATGACATTTTACTTCAGATTACAGAGTACAACACTTACAGTAACTTCAGTTCTTTGGTTTCAGAAGAAAAAAGAAACCACTAACAAAGGAATGGTGTGTCTGTCTGAAACTGTCAAGGTCAAATGGTCTCCTTTAGCTGGAGCTGTGAGATACTGTTTTTCTAACTTAATGAAGCAGTATGTCAGAACATTCCAGCGGGAAGCCAATTATCCCATCCATAAATTAGGATCCTTTAATAAGTATGCAGATGGAAAATTAGAGCTGCTTAGTCTCACCCAGTTTCATTTTTTGAGCATTTGGCAGCCAAACCCATTTAATTTTACAGTCTGTATGAAGTGCATCCAAGTTGCAGTGTACTTCAGACTGTCACCTACATTTCATTTTCATCACTGGGAATAAGCAAGCACATGGGTGTGTTTGTGTGTGTATCCGCTTGTGCACTTCTCTACTTGGCAAAGTACCAATTTTAAAAGAAGATTTGTAAGCTTGGACAAAGTTATACAACTCATCCATGCAATAAGATAATGGAGACTGCAAAATGTAAACACAAAGTACAGAATGTACCTCACTCATACATATTACTATAGCCACTATCGCTTACATTTGCACACATGCACACATTCATTGATAAATACACACATATGCATAATTATTCATACACACAGATACATACAGAATGGCTTATAAACATATGCACATGCATGTAACAATGCAGCAGTGGCACATGTACAAATAGACTAAACAAGAATTTTAGCATTACAGTAAGGACAAAACTCTGTATTATAATTCCAGTCTCTCAACTGGTTTGTATATCATACCACATTACTTTTATAACATTTCTAAGAAATTAGAGGGTGTCTAACAAAAAACAAGTGTCAAGCCATTTATTCAATAACTTTTATGGGAAACATCTTCTGTTTAAACCTGGGAGGTTGGCATAATGGTCAAGGTGTTTACCTTACAAATACAAGGTGCAGGGTACAGTTCTCAAACTGGGTAATTGGCAAGGCTTAAAATGGCCTGTAAAGGGCGGTTAGCCTAGTACTAATCTATGAGCAGATAAATATTTCAGGAGCTACAAGTGTTCAGACATGGGGATTTATGAGCTCATTCTTGTAGATCAATTAATTACCTGTGGAAAAATACTGACAAAACTGAAAATATATGCGTGTTTTACAGAGTAAAAAAGTTCACCCATCTATAAGGTAATGCATTTTCACAACATAAATTAACAAATAAAAGCAGTCAGAATGATTCCAAGCAGTCTCAAAATTCTTAAATGGTGTCTCTGAAAACTAGATTAGATGAACATAAACAAAGTTTTGATTTTAAGGTACCTTGACCCATACGCCCTTACATAAACAAAGTTTCGATTTCAGTCGGCCTTGCCGCAGATTCCCCAAATTTACAAATACATAATCCACCATCACACAACAGTTGGGAAAACAGCAGTTACATACCTCTCAACTGTCCAGATGTTTGCCTTTTACTTTTGGTCTGTTTTCATAAAATGTGTGGGTTTCTGGCAAATCACCGAGGACTGAAGTCACTAAATAAGGACATACATTTGAGTTTCAGACTTCATATCCTTAAAGAAAAAACACACTAACCCAAATCCTGTTACTCTAGCAACGTAGTTTCAAATTCCCAAAGGTATGGCTCATGTAGTGAGGTCCTGTAATATCTGACAAACAGTTCAAAAATCAAATGGACTACCAGGTGTGGAAACCAGAACCAAAAATGTTAATACTAAAACTTAGACACAAATCAAAAATAGGTTGAGCTCTTTCATCCTTATTACATAAAGGACTACTTCAGAACCATTCCATCAATTATAATAGACATAGATACGATTTTGACACCAGAAGGGAGTCTAACAATACTTATGGGGTTCCTAGACAAAAAAATTCACGAAGATATGGAATTTACAGCTAGACAACTGATTTTTATGGGGATCGTCAAATAAAAACAGGGTCCCCAAGGGACTTAAAGTATACAAGTTTCCCAATGGACTTGGGTTTAATAATTCTGAATACAAGGAACTTACTTCCATGTTTGACAAGCATGGATTTGAACAAATGAATTTTGTTTGACAAGCATGGTTTGAACAAATTAATTTTGTTATAAAGTGTAATTCAGTCCACAGCATTTTATTTGCTGAAATAACTGTTAAACAACAAAATTCTCAGTTACTTATTTTTTGATTATAATAAGAGTAAATACAACCACATGTTTTTTAGAATAAAAAAACAAGTGTAACAAAGTTATTTTTTGTAAGAAAAAGAAACTGCTAATGGGCCATCATGACTACATTAAGAAAAGAGCATACCAGACACCCAAGAACGTCAATTTTGGTGAGGGACCATAGTGCTGGACAATTTGTATCATGTGGATCATATTAATTCCAGAAAAACTAACAATATCATAGACATAGTCTCAGATTTTATCAGTAGACAGGCAAATTTAACTTCAGTGGGTAAATTCACACCTGAAGTTCTTTGAACAATTTGGATGCATTTCCTCCCCTCCAACATACATCAAAAAGACTGGGAGATAGAACTAAAGTACCATTCAACACTTTTCAGGTAAATTACCCCCCACACCAATCTCTGTATAGGAAGGGGAGAAGACAGGGCAGAGGGGGAGGTGGAAGAAAATGACCAAAGTATCACCAATATTAAAACCATTTTCAGTGTTTGCTTCTTCTTTTAAGTTGAACTCGATAGGTAACGACATCACCATCACAGATGGTATTGTATACGACTACAGGGGGTCCAACATTTTTAGTTACAGTAATTTAGACATTACCCTTTCCCATTTTTCACTTTTTGCAAAGGGTTCAAGTTTTTCCTAACACTTCACCCGACTTGTTCACTCTTTTAATCGAACTGAAGATTTTTACTGAAAAACTCAATTTAGCTGTGCAATTTAGGGAACAACGCAATCTTCCAAAAGAAAAGTAAATTTAATCCCCCATTAATTCCTATTATTGCAGCTTTCAAGAAATGTTGCACACAGGACTTGTATGAGTTATATAAGAACAAGAGACAACGTCTCCCTAATTTGACCAAACAACCACAACATAATTTTAACCAACTTAAAAATAACAATACCATCAGGATAATATCAGGATAAAGGTGGTGGTGTTGTTGTAGTGGACAAAATAGACTATGTTAGCACTATTCACAAAATGTTACAAGACACTACCAAGTTCAACATAGTCTCAAAATATGAAATTAAGACAACTTATAGGAAAATAGACATTTTCTTAGAAGACTGCCCATCACAAGGGGTAATTTCCTATGATACATTTAATTTTCTTTCTAGCAAACACCCAATGATGCCGGCAGTCTTTGGTATACTCAAAGTCCACAAAAACATTGAGGACCAGCCCAATAGACTTATAATCTCTGCACAGTGGTTCAAAACATACCCATTAACAATATATATTGACCAGACACTGACACTAAAGAGCACGTTGAACTCAGTCAAACACATTCTTAAGGACACTCAGAATTTTTTAGGGAAGTTTAAGCAAGAACTGTTTGATTGACAACCACACTGTTTTAACAAATGACTTGGTTGATCAATTTTCCTGTATTCCCCCCCTTGGAGGGGCTGAACCTATTTCATTCTGTTATTTTAGAACTTATCCAACTAGATAACTGCACTGTTTAATTACTGACTGATCTTTTGGAAATAGTACTAGAGAAAAACTTATTTTACTTCAAAGGTGAATACTTTAAGCAGACCCAACAGGTGGCTATGGGCGCAGCCTGTAGCCTATACATTTGGTAATATGCACATGGGAAAAGAAACATGTTTTGAATTCAATTTATTCAGATTGTTGGACAATATATTTGTGATATTTTGATGATTTATTCTTATTATGGGTTGACACAGATAAAAAAAATACCTAATATTATTAACTATAAAAATGGCACAACTGAATTTCTAAAATTCACTTTTAACAGTAAAAAAAGAAAAAAAACAGTCAACTATCTTGATGTGCGCATCATGAAAAATTAAATTCTGAAAAAATCGAGTCCACTATCCATACAAAAGGCACTTTTTCCAAAAACTTGTTTACATTTTACCAGCTGCCATCCACATGCCAGTAAAAAAAGAAGTGTTTTTAAAGGGCAATTAGTGGGGGCAGCTAGAATGTGCTCGAATTTAGAGTTATTTTTAGTGGAATGTGATAAGCTGACCAGTATGTTTTCAGAAAAAAGATAGCCTCACATTTTACTGTATGCTGCACATTCTGATACTATTAAAGGATGGGGGACTAGGTTTACTTCCTCTTTGCCACAGAATTTAATAGTAATTCACGAACATCCACCATCAAAGACACTAGTTTCAACAAAGCACTCATCCTTAGATTTGACAGTTTTGCACACAAAGTGAAGAAAAACATTTCTAAAAATTGGAGCCTGTTTAAAATTGATCAGTATACCACACTGTAGGAATTACTCTACTTTTTACGTATAAAACAGGTAAAAATCTCAAAAAATATATTTGAGAATTTAGCAAACTCATGTAAACCTAAGAGCACAGTAGGAACTTGTAAATGGGGAATTGCAAACAGTGTGCATTTATTTTAGAGGAGGATTTTTTTTATGTATGGAAATCAAATGATCCACCTAGCAAAAAGAAACTGTTCTATGAAAGGTGTAGTATACTTTGTGTTCTGGATGTAAAAACTTTTAAGTTGGGAAAACAGAACAATGTTTTTGCAAACATATTTATGAACACAACTATGACATATTAAAGTAAAATATCAACAGTTCTTTATTTAAACACACACTTATGTTCTAATTACAAAAAAAATTCCCCTTGGCATATTGCAAGTAATTCCAATGAATGTAAGGGAAACAGTTTTAGAAAATAGAGAATACATATGGCAGTTGAAACTAAATGCCTTCAATTCACCTGGTTTAAATTAACATGTTTTCCTACTTCCAGTATTGAAGTTGAAAGGAACAAAACTTTAATTTTAGAGAGAACACCAGACAATGTACTTCAAAATTATATATAATGTACGTTACTCAACAATGCTGTATTCCTGTTATATGTACAAATGATTTATTTTAAGTATATATGTTTTTAAGTTTTTCATATTGAGTCTTTGTAGTAATATACACATAAGTTATTGGGACCTGCACCAAAATTATAATTAATTCAGGTCACATGATTGCCTGTTGAGGTACTTAAATAACCAAATTAATTGATGGAACATTTCTGAAGAAGTCCTTTATGTAATAGGGATGAAAGTGCGCAACCTATTTTTGATTTGTGTCTAAGTTTTACTATTAAATCTTTGGTTCTGGTTTCTGCACCTGGTAGTCTGTTCGATTTTTGGACCATTTGTCAGTGGTTATAGGGGTTCACTGCGTGAGCCATACCTTTGGGAATTTGTTACTTGGTTATTCCGTGGATGCATGGACACACATTCTTTTTGGTTCAACTTTCTAAGTTTATAAGAGCAACATTTAAAATCCATCCCTATTTTGGGCATTTGCCCTCCGACCCCCCCCCCCCATTTTAGGCTTTGTCCAGATTTCTTGCACTAAGAAAATGGGAGGCTAGTTTCACCAAATGCAGGTTTAAACTGATTTGGATGTTTGAAACATGAAGAAATTACCTTTGCAAAGTTGTCTCATTCCAGTTTTGACATGTCTAGACCAGTGAAGGAAGTTAATCTGAGAATTACAACAATTTGACATCTAAAAGAGAGTCTTCTAACCAAGAGGTTCAGTGGCTTCAGCAGTTAGTTACTCCAGTCTTCATGAACAAAACTGATCATCAAAATACTACTTTAAGTATGACACTAGTTATTTTTTGTTTTATAAGTATGTTACTGGTCATCTTTACATCTGTGCATATGGTCATCTCATGGTCCATAAAAGGTGAGTCACTGACATCGCCTATCTAGTACTAGGAACTTTACTTGCCATTCTAAAAATGTTGTGTATGCAGTGAGTTTGTACATCTTTTTATATTGGACATACCTTTAGAAAGTTAGCGAACAGAATAAATATACATGAACATTCTATTAAGAACAACAATAATGTATTCTGCAAACATACACCTGTGTGTAAGAATTTAAAATTTACTTCCATATGACTGGTTATGGACAAGTTGACTTTAGGAGAGGAGGTAATGAACACATTTTAGACTATCAGGAATTTAAAAGGAAGGTCCATTAAAATGCACAAGAACCACAATGTATAAATGACACCTTTAACGTGTAAGGTGTCATAAAAGGGTCACCATTTAGGACACCAATGTCGTTTCATAAATATTATTTACTATACATTCATTCATTAAATTTGAATTCACACTTATGAGTTGGCTGTAAAAACAGTCTAGAACATATTTTTGTAATGACCAAAAAAAAAATATCGGTTGTGTAGTGCTTTCTTCTAGTGTGTTTTTGCCTTTACTTGTCTTTTTACATTATGTGCATCAGTCTTAATTGCAA
>NC_056739.1:1336449534-1336487034 GCF_019279795.1 Protopterus annectens
ATAAAGCCCTGGCTGTATCCCAAATGACCAGTGTTTAACTAGTGGCACAAGGAGGATGGGAATGAGCAGCCAATGTTAGCTTGTCTACCCTGACAGGAAGAAGCCAGCATGGCTTACTGTCTTGACAATCACTCCAGCAAGAAGAGCCTATTTCTCCCCACCGTGCAAGTGGCGTGCTTCTTAGGAGTGAGGGTGCTGACTCGAGCCTTCACTGGAGAATGAACGGACCAGAGAGCTCTTGCCACAAGGGAGGAAAGAATAGGTGAAAGAAGAGGAATTATTAAGTAGATATCACACACACACACACAAACAACTTCTGATACTTAAGTATATAAGTTCTCAATACATGTGAAGGATTATGTGGTGTGGCTTTCCAATACAATGTCTACATAAATTGTTTACACCTTCCTCTGAAGTTCCTGCAATACTTGCATTAATGCTTACAACTGTTAATGTTTTCTTTCTAATCCTACATAATGTATTGCTCAGTCTGCCTGCAGAAGAAAGCATTTAACCTATAGACAAGGCACTCATTTTGTCGCTGTAAGTTTTTGCTGGCAATGTCATCATAACCCTTTACCATTCAAAAATTATGGTTGACATAATAGGGTTTTTGGGTTGAAGATTATCTATTAACCTCTATAAAACAAGTGGAAAGCAAATATTTGACTACTATTATAAGACTTGCATGTTGGCCTTCACTTTCTCTTCCCCTTTAATACGTCAAATTCAGCTTCAGGCACCACAGTTTTCTCTGTACAGTTGCTCTGGGAGTCAGTTTCCATGCTGAGCCTCCATGCCTGTTTGTACTTGTCCATCACTCAGTACGGCCTTCCTTACTATGCGTACCTACAGCTGAAAGAAGTCCACGTCTGCAATGAGCTTCTTGTGGGGGGACACCTAGAAATAACAGGTGAAAACACCTTGCTGATGCCCATAGCCACAAAATCTATAGGCAGCAGAACATCAGCACTTTCAATCTGGCTGTACAGTAAGTAAAGTTCTGCATCTCTAAAACCAGTATCAAACATATAACAGTCTCATGGAAAAACCAGCAACACTGAGTTGTAGCTAGTATAGCAAATTAGTTTTTAGTCTCCTAAAACACATTCTCTGGTACCAAATGCTCAAGAGCAAAGCCATGCACTCAAGTACATTAAGGACCTTTCCAGCCATACTAAAAAAAAAGTTAAATAAATTTTGTGCATCACACAAAACGCTTACACTGACAGCACTCAGGGGAAGGCCCCTTGCACCCCATTGTCAGGGAGGGGGTCTGGCCTCATTCCACCTTAGTTTATCATTTACTCCACTCCAGATCACTGCAGTCAGAGAAACAGCAATAATTCAAACATCATTTGTCCTTTCTCTGAGATGCTACATTCTCAAAGAATAAAATAACACCACTGAGGAAAAAAAACATTAAACCATGCAGCAAATGTATCAATAAGAGAAAAAGTATTTGGGGGCATATACCTTCTAGAGGAAGCAAAAAAATAAAAATAATCATCAACCTGCTTTCAAGTGCTTGAAGGGAAATCCCTTCTGCACAAATAAAACAATGAATTGGTAAAAACAACTCATAGAAGTAAAAAGGCAACAGTAACTACAAGAACCAAACCCTGAAAACTAAAAGTACTGATGAGGTTAACCTACTTTAAAGCACTAAAACTTTCAAAACATGAAGTAAAAGTCAAAAACCACTTTTTAACAAGCACCAAAACATAACAAAGAAAAAAAAAACTGCATACTTTCAGCAGGACCAAGTAATAAATAATATTAAAAACATTATCTAGGAAATCTATCCCTAAATTAATGACAGGTAAAACAGTTGTGCTCTGCAAAAAAAAAAACGTTTTTAATGCAGTACCACACTCATATATAAAAACAATAATGCATTTGGAACAGCCCTGAAGCATATCAATTTTCATGCATTCTCAGCTTTCAAGTCCCCACAGAGAGGGCCTAATTACATTTTACAGGCAGAGCCAGATAATTGTGCTGTCCAAGTTTATTTGTTTATTTTATTTATTTTTTTTATAAATGCTTCACCTCTTTGATTTTGTTTCTGAAAATGAATATGTGACTAAAGAAATGGTGATAACACAAGACTGTTGAATGGTGTGTATTTCTTCCCCACAGGGACATGGAAATGAATTAGGCAAAGTATAAGTGACAGCACATTTGAGAACAAGAAAGAATTCACACAAGTTTAAGTTTCTGTACAACCTGCCTTACACCTATTTAATTCCAGTTTCACAGAAATATATTTAATGACATTATATCTGAGCAGATGACGTCTGGCAGCTTTTGTACTACTTTCAAAATGTTAAGAGGTTTTGACAAATACATCCATTAATACATTATTTTTATGTTCAAAAGTTCACAATTCAGGGAAAGGCACTTATGAACTTTGTTGATCACTGTTAGTTTACTGGCCTACAGCTTCGAAAGCGTTTCTACAATATAATCTACATTTCCTTACAAGAGTGGGCCATACTACAGATGTACTACAGGAATGAAGAAATGTAATTAATTTAACACCAAAAGTGAAGCAGAATATAACATTCATTCATTTCTGTGGCTAGCACTATCAGTTAATACCCATTTATCCTCCTTCTCTCCTTTCTGTACATTATAGGTTACATAACAAATTCTAGTGCAGTCATCTCACTATGAAAAACAAAATTCCATTTTTTTCTCTCTGGAATTATCTTCTACGTGGAGCCATGCCCCCCCCCCCTTACCTCTGTCCATTACTCCAAGGGTCGGACTCTTCTCTACCACAGCATCCTATGAGTCGATACAACATTTTTTCACATCTTCTTTTTCCTATGACATGCATTCAGTGCGGAGAGCATGCCACAGACTTATCATGGCCTAGGTTTTTGTCATCTTTGTTTCTATGCTATCATACTCTTAACTCTGTTATCACTTTTTCAGATATAGGCTGTAGAACACAAAACAGAACTGCAGAGGTGGCCTTACCTGACCTGTGCAGATGGCTTCCCTCGAGTCCCCAGATATGCTGTTAATCACCTTTTCATGACAGCTAATCATTTTAGAGCATGGAAAGGATACAAACAAGATGTGGTACTGAGACTTAAAACAGTCTCAACAGAAAGTTGAATACTTGACTTACTGAGCAATGAATATGCAAACAACAAAAATGTCATCTTTATGTAGGACCCACAAATTTACTTATGCATCTTCAGAACCTAGTAGTGAAACTAAGAACTAACGTTATGTTGCAAAGTTAACCCTCTCTTACGCAATGCAATATATTTGTAAGCAGTTCTAAAATGGCACCTTAAATGAGAGTCTCAGACAGAGAGATTGACACCAACAAAAAGCAGATTAGCCTTTACTTCAGGATGCTGACTTATGGCCAGTTGACAAAGAAATTCAAATATGCTGCCAGACTCCAAAGCAGGGGTCCATAGTCTCTAAAACAGTAAGGCTCTAGATCAGTCTTACAATAGCCCCTAAGATAAGTTGATTCAAAACAAAGGCTTACATGGTTACTTAGATAATATACACAAATGAGAGTTTGGTGGCCTACATAGGAACCACCAAGCCAACAACTGTTCCAAGACAATCAGTGTATCACAGCCATAAACTCCAGACAGGCATGCTATATCTTTCTAAGTCCCAATGAATGTATGCATGTTGTATTCCAAATGTTAATATGCGTACAGGAGTATAAAAATCTGGCACCAGACATTATGTGCTATACTGTACAGTGCGACTATTTGGGAGAACTCTTATTAATCACAGTTTTTCCTATAGTGTCTGCAGGCAGGAGTTACTCCTTATTATGAACACAAATGAGTTAATACTGCTTTTAAACCCTAACTGTGTGCTCTGTTTTACCGTATTTATTACTTCTTCCCAATGTGGGCTAATACCCAAATCTCCTAAAGCTGGTCTCTGCCATGTATACTTTCTCATGCCCCTAACTGAAGCCCATTATCCATAACCCTATCCTGAAGACCCATGCATGCTGCAGTCTATGTTGTTTTCTACTTCTCATAAAATTTACTTTAAATTCCGTTTAAATGTGGCCTTTAAACTGGTATTCTGTATCAGTATGTATGTTATTGCTGTCATACCCCACACTCTGTCCTCTATCGTGCTCTCTGTTTTACTGTTTATACAGTATTTCCCTATGCAGGTCTACTTGAACATTATTGCTTTTTTCCGATTCACAGGGTACAGGAAGTGTCAGTATGCAACATGCATAAGCACAATGCAGTTTATGAACGCAGAACGTACAGTGATATCAACAGTTTTGTGTTGCTGGTCTGGGTGGGGGGCAGCGACTGTAGATTGTACTCTATGCTGTGTTAGGTCCCTCTCCTAATATCTACTCTGCTGGAACATGTCCCTGTATGTGGAGGCTAAAACAGTGAGGATACTGTTATAGAGACCTCTATGCAGGCTTTGATCTCATAGAAAAAAACGTTCCATAAAAATTGTGAAATACAATGTATAAGACATTTTCTAAGAGTACAAAATAAAGATTCTGCACCGTACCAAAGTCCAGCAAACGTGACCAAACGATAATGTATAAATGAGAAGAACACTGCTGGACACTGCTTTCCTTCTAAAACTTTTATTCCATAAAACACAGGATAAGCGCATTTATACATTTTCTAAGAGTGGCAGAGAATTTCTTGTGCAAATCATTTGTTACACTAGGTAATTTTGGAAATGGCTATGCATCTGTTACAAAACAGGCACAATAATATTCATGCCACTCTTGAACACAGGACTTCTTGTCGTTACTCTGAAAAAAAGAAAATGTAGTTTGTATAAAATCTTACCAAACAGGAGAGGTCTTTCTCTTCAGTGTTGCAGTATTCTTAATCAAAGGGGATCTCCTGCCAAGGATAGCCCAACGTCCAGCCTTATAGGAGCAGATTGTCACATGTATAGTCCCCGCACAAGGCGTAGGGCATAAAGGTGACATATGGACGCACATCCTCAAAACTGGAAAAGGCCCAGGAGGAAAAGAATGTCCCAAGAGACAAGGGAAACCGTGCATCCAGAAGGAGAAAAAGGAGACGAGCCCTTCAGCCAGGAGGCAAAAAAGAAAAGGCAAGAGCAGAGGGTGAGGAAGGTGAGAGTGGATACTGCAACAGTGATGAAAAGGGCATATACTTTTATGGTAAGATTTTACACAAATGTACTGTGTCTCCAAAGGGAGGGTAAAAGAGTTCAAGAGGAAGCCTGGGAGAAGAAAGACACAGAAGAGCTCTCTATGAACGCATGCAGGATAGTCCTGGCAAAGCCAGCTCTGGCCTTGGAAATAACATCCAACTTGTAAAACTTAGTGAAGGCATGAACAGAGGTCAAAGCAGTAGCCTCCAGGATGGAATTGGTTTCCAGACCCTTGAAAAAAAGCACCAGATGAGGCAACTGTCCTAGTAGAATGTGCCTTTATTGATAAGGAAAGGTATTTGTCATAAAAGAATAACAAAACAAAATGGCCTTAGAAATCTGGGAAGAGAGGGTTTGCTTATAAACAGCCAAACTCAGACCTGGGATGAGAGGAAATAAAAAAACTGCTCATATTTGTGAATAACTTTAGTTTTAGCCAAATAATATTTGAAGTGTCTATGCAAATCCAAGGTGTGAAGAACCTTCTCACTGGCAGGTTGTGTAGAAGGAAAAAAGGAATGAAGATGAACAGACTACTTAAGAGACAAATCCTTGACCACCTTGGGCATGAAGGAAGGATTAGTATGAACAAACACCCTGTCTCTGTGAAAAACTAAGAAAAGAGTAACAGCCATGAGAGTCTGAAGTTCAGACACTCTCTTAGCTGAAGTGAGAGATAAAAGAACAGTCTTCCAGGGACAATTTTGTAAGGAAGCTGAAGCAGCAGGCTCAAAAAGAGCCCGAGTCAATTTTTCAAGAACAAAACTGAAGTCCCAGAAAGGCAAAATATGCATCCTGGGAGGCCTGATATGAAGGCCATCAGTAAGACATTGCTTGGCCTCAAATCTAAAGGCCAGAGGAGGAGTCAAGGGTATACAAGCAGAATAACTTTAAATGAAGATTACACCAACTCAGCATGGAGGAGATCAAACAAATAAGAGAGAACCAGAAGAATCTCCACAGATGGGGGCGAGATAGGCACCAGACAGAAAATGTTTTCCATTTGGACAAATATGATTTCCTGGTAATGGGCTTCCTGGCTTCCTGCAGGATTCGAAGCACATCCTCGAAAAGAGGTACCTAAAAGGGATCAAATCCCCATCACCCACAGCATCAACTGAAGAGTGGACAAGCGAGGATGGAAAATAGACCCATTCTCTTGTGTGAGAAGGTCCACCCAGGGAAGTAACTTGTGGTGATTCACACCAGCAACGTGAGAAAGAAGGGGGAACCAATGCTGCCTGGATCAAACGGAATCCCTAGCAAGAATTTAGGAGAGTCATGCCTGATCTTGTGTAAGACTCATGGTAAGAGAGAAAAGGGAGGGAAGGCATACAGATACATTTCCTTCCAAGGAAAAATATAAGGCATCCACTTTCCAAGCTAGAGAACTTGGGACTCTGAACAGAAAAGAGGCAGTTTTCTGTTCAGAGGGGAAGCAAAAAGACCTTCCTGTGGAATACCCCACCAATGGATAATGTCCAGGAGCACATCTCTGTGAAGCATCCATTCGTGAGCTTGTGTGCTGGACCTGTTCAGACAGTCTGCCAATAGATTGTGCTCTGAGGAAATGCAGACTGCCTGAAGAGTCACTTAACTCATTCCCTCCCTCCACTACAGTTCTTTTGATTGCATACCTGTAACTCCCAGTGGGTGTTGCTTGTGCTTTTAAAAAATGAAGTTATTACTTTACAGTTCTAATAAATACTCATTGACAGAGGTAAAATATGAATACACTTGTGTTTGCCATCATGTATGCTTCAAGATTAAATATTTTGTTACTTTGTATGTCGCGTGGTTTTGGAATTATTAATGCAAATATGAGCAAGCAATAGTTGACGCCTAAAGGCGCAGTAGGAGGTAAATGCAAAAATGCCTGGAGATGTCACTCGGCTGTAAGGAGTTAAAACTGGACAGCTAGAACCCAGAGCTGAACAGCTAGTCTGCAAATAAGATAGGACCTTGTACCATCTTGCTTGTTGACATACCACATCACTGTGGTATTGATTGTGAAATGTTTGAGAGGCCTGGGATGAAAGAGAGAAAGAAAAGTCTGAAGAAATATAGTCCTCATCTCTTTTATAATGATATGGTCTGACCTCTGATGAGTAGGCCAGAGATCCTGAACCTTGAGAGAGACGAAGAAGGCCCCTAACTCCCTGTTTGAGGCATCTGTAAAGAGCTCCGGAATTGGGACTGGGGCATAAAAGGAAGCTCCGGGTTGAGAGACAGTTGATGGAATCACCACTGAAGCTCGAGCTTGAGGCAGGAAAGGAAGGAATGGGACTTGGAAGTCCAGGGAGTGGCACACTGACGAGGTACCACTGTAGTTTTCTCATGTGGAGCCTGGCCAGAGAGCATGTGAATGGTGGAAGCCATGAAACAGAGGACCCTGAGAAAGTCCCTGGCTGTGACTGAAGCTGGAGAAAAAGGCAGCAAGAGACAGGGCCTTGAGGCCAGGCAGAAATGTCAGCATGGTGATGTTCTGAAGCCTGCAACCAAGGAAAATGCGATCCTAAGAAGGCATCAGAGCTGATTTCTGGAAGTTTATGGTGAACCCTAGACTCTGCAACAGGGAAACAGTAAATTGGAGATCCTGAAGCAGAGCATCGAAGGAAGCTTGAAAGAACAAACTGTCCAGATGCTAGATGGGGGAAAGATCTGAACTTCTCTCATCCTGCAAAAGGCAATGACATGAGAGAGGCATTAGTTGAATACCCTTGGGGATGTAGAGAGGCTGAAGGGCAAAAGGCAATGACATGAGAGAGGCATTAGGTGAATACCCTTGGGGATGTAGAGAGGCTGAAGGGCAACGCAAAGAAGTAAAAATGCAAGTAAGAAACAGTGAAACATAAAAATTTCCAGAAAGGGGAAGGATGGGGATATAAAGATATGCATCGCTGAGATCCAGAGAGACTAGAAAGGCCAGGGGTAGATGAAGGGGAAAAAAAGAGTCAAGACAACATTCAGAAGGAATCTTGAGAAAGGTGTTGAGCTGAGAAAAATCCAGAACTGGTGTCAAAAAGTGTCCTCCTTTCTAGGAGCCAAGAACATTCTGGAATAAAACCTCCTCCCTACCAGAGCAGGAGGCACAGCTTGAATTGTGCCCTGGATCAAAAGAAAAGAGACCCTCTGGGAAAAGAGGAAGTTGAGGGATGCCCAAAAATGGAGGAAGGGATTTCCAAACCATGAAATATCTCTGGCAGACAATAGACAGAACCCAAGTATCTGTTGTGATCTTCAACCAATTTGGAAGAGACAAGGACAGATGGGAGGGATAAGGGAACCTGGCTGAGGGAAAGGGGAAGCAAAATTTACATATTTTCACCCTCTCTTGTAAAGGGAGGCATGTTCCAGCAATCCAATGGAATGCTTCCAGGGTTAAATTTTAAAATTGTTAATGTAATTCTGAAGCTGCTGCTCAATTTTAAATATAAAAAGACAGTGCTGAGTACCTCATGAAGGCAGTTACCATCCAGTGTGACTGGTATCAGCCTTCAAAAATATTACAAATTCCTTTTAAAGAAAGGAGTTCATTACTTGGTGGTGTATGGCTAAGAAAAAAAATATCCTTTAGGAAGCTTGCATTCAGCCATTTAGAGTAAAGCTATGAAGCTGAGGTTCCAGATGGAGACTGCAGTTTATGTGGTATTTATGTGGGGCTGACTATTTTTATGGCATAAAAAAACATCATCTCAAGTTCTGGCACTCTGACTGCGTGCTGGCAACTGTATCCACACCATCTGGGTATCTATATGCTCAACATCCTAACACAGGTAATAGGACAGCATACCTTAAGGAGGATCTTAGCCATTAACTTCCTGTCACCTGAATATACCTGACATACTGGGAAAATGTTGTGGACAGTGGCAGACAATTACAACATTTTTAACACCTTTAATAAATTATCATTTAAGACATAGGCAAACATATATTAATAGTCCAGGACAGTGTACATGTTGGTTTAAAAGTCCATGGAATGTACAGGAGAAACAGTCAAATGTAGGTTCTGTAAAAAAAACAACTTGAGAGAGTCGCACATCTTGATGGGTCTGATATACTCGCAGCAGAGGACCAAGCAAGGATCCTAAATCTTCTAGACTTTCTTGCATATTTGCGAGGCATACATATGTCCACCCATTGTTCTCCTATAAATTGCTTTTCCAGTCTCTTCCCAATCTTTTCTAACCTCCTATGACTGATTCTTATAATTAACATGCACCATTTTATATGCCCTACTAATTATTATTTTTTTTTTTTAAGCAGTTTCTGTTCTACATTCAACTAAAAATCCCACCAATGTAGGTCTTTCACTTAAGATTCCCAAATGCATTTCTTTGTGCCTATACTCTGATATCATTCACTGGCATGTCTCCAGCCTGCAGTCTAAATGACTTCCTGGCCTTATCCCACTCTATTAACTTTCCCTCTCTAGTTATTTGCTCCCAACACCTTGGCTTCTTTCAGTTCATTTCTTTTATTTCAGAAAAGAGCAGTTACAGCTTTGACACATATATCTACATCTGCCTACTGCCATGCACTTTAAATTCTATTGTGATAGCACTTCCATCTCATCAATGGATATTCACATTTTTTTTCCTGAATTATCCTCACAGGGTGCAGCGGTAGCGTTGTCACCTCACAGCAAGAGGTTCTCCTGTTCTATTCTCGGCTGGAGCGCCTTCTGTGTGGAGTCTGCATGTCCTCCCCCGCGGTCGAGTGGCGTTCGAATGACATGCGTGAATGGGCACGCCTTCATTGAAGGTTGGGTGTCGGGCAGGCACCTCAGCACTGTAAAAATCTACTGCCAATCATTAGCGGACCGGAGTTCTGCTGTGGCGACCTCTAACCGGGAAAAGCCGAAAGAAGAAGAACAACAACATCCTCACAGCTCTGATGAAGTTTGCTAGTTGACAGAAGAAAGCACTTAACATTTTTTAAGAAACAGTACAGATGAGTTTGGTGTTTAGAGCTCAGAATTACAGTTATTTTTTTCCCTACATTTATGAATTCTAAGTTTGAATGTCTACCATTTGAAAAGACATGGCAAACTAATTGCACTTTTATACCTTATAATGATAAAACCTGGTATACGGCTAGGGGTTAAGTTGTTTATTAAATCTTTGAATCACAATACCCTGCTTTATGTCTCTATGTAGTAGCTGCCACCCTAAACACACTATTACTAATATACATAAAGGGCAGTTTATGAACACGAGACACAAATAGATTGCTTGACAAGGGTTATGCTAAGAAATTAGCAGATGAGGCCAAAGTGCAGGTTCTTCTCCTAGAACATTCTGAGCCAATGCTACAAAAAAATCAAAAGAATCACTGGTTTTATCAGATCATACCAAAATTGTGATTGTTGAAGGATTACTAACATCCTAAACAACAATGAAGTCTTGCTATCTGACTCTACAGTAAACAGCACTGTAGGTGACTGACACACCTGTTTCTATAAAAGATCCACAATAACAGAGGCTGTACTAAAGAAACAGGTAGACATACCGGTAATATTTCTCATAAAGTACAGGACACACTGTCCTGTGGTACTGTAAGTCTTCACACACTAATAAAACAGCTTTGTTCTTCTGTAACCAAAATGTTTTGTCAGATACATTTTTAAGTACCATAAGCATATTTGGTTTTGGCATCATTTACAGGTGGGTTATTTTTCATAGGCAGAGTGATTTCTTCACAATGTAGTAGACTTTCTGAACATGTAAGAAAAAACACACGGTATATCCACAAATGTCCTGTCTGATATTAATGTTAGACAACAGCATTCTATTTAACATTTTCTGTAAATAGTACTGTCTACCTAGTATTAGACCTCAAGTGGCAGACATGGTTTTGCAGCTTCAAGCACGGAAAGGTATAGGAGGCAGATGAGGGTGAAAGGAAACATACAGGAAAGTCTAGGTGGCAAAGTATAAGGAGGCATGCAGAATGGCAACAAGGTGAGGGAGGGCATCAGAGGCACAAGTTGAAGGGGTGTTAAGAGGTCAAGAAGGGAAGCAAAGGCTTTTTAGATACACTGCAGAAAAGAGAAATGTAAGGCCACACCTGGCTAGGCTGAGTAAGGATACATAAAATGAATAACAGAAAACTGGCAGAGGTATGAAGTAGTTTGTCATGTTTACCTTCATGAATAAAAAACAAGAAGAGGGTGCCCTGTTGTGGCAGGAGGTAGGACAGAGGAGAGAGTGTGGTAGAAATGGCAACAGAACTATAGCCCTGTTCACTTAACAGCAGCAGCAGTGCTGTGCTTGGCTACAACAGGTAAGATGTATCAGGTGCAGGAGTGGAATTTGTATCAACTGACCAGGAAAAAGAATTGGGTGTATTTGATCAAACCTAGCCTAGCCCACAGGTGCAGAGTGAGAGGGCAAAAGGGCAGTGATGGCAGCAGCAGCTCGGGGGGGGGGTAAACTACAAAAGCAAATAAAAAATGCTCGTGCTGTTCTGGTCCCAGCTCTGCCATACCTTTAGCACTCGTGCATCACTGTAGGCTTTAAAAGAAATGGCTTTCAAGCTGTTGTAACAGATTTAGTGAAAAGTGACCAGAATGGTGCACTTGATTGGAGGATCAGGCTGTCTTCTCACTAGAAGGTCAAAGAGATGGAGACGTGTTTTGGATGCACACGCTCATGTCAGGAAATGGGAGAGAATCATCCTGAACAGAAACTCAGAGGGGGTGGGGCATAGGCAGCAGACTGTAGGTCAGACTTTCCCTGGATTTTGGAAAGTATGTCTTCACAGAGAGAATTACAGACCCAAAGAATGGATTACCAGAATGAGAAGTGGAAACAGAATCTGCAGAATCACACAAGTGTGCATGAAAAAGGTGGAGTAAGAAGAGGTAGAGGGACATAGAGTAGAATAATGTTAAATGTATTAAAAGGACAGACTGCTCAGGCTTATTGTCTTCTTTTGTCAACAAACATATATGATGTCATGCAGTACATTTCCATCAAATGCATAATGCAAGCAGTGTTTCTCCTTTATGGTTCTCAGGGTCACAATAGGGGTGCATTCATCCACCCCTAGCCCAGTTGTTTCTTTTACACATTCTTATTGATAGGTACTTTTTGTTAACATAATTTACAGACAATTCTGTTTACACTACAGTTAAGCCTAAAGTACAGTTTTGTACCTACCATAAATGTAGATGTTCGAGGATCCACATTGCTGCAGTCCTAACTATTGGGGTAGTCCGCTATCCAGTCGGCCCGAATACCAAAGTATATGGCTGACGTCGGTCAGGGCGCATTAGACTGACGTCAGTACGTCAGGGTACTAATGCGCATGACCGACGCCATATCCTCAGTCTTTTCTTGCCCCAGATGTCAGAAGACCCTGAAAAGATAAGGCCCAAAACCAAACACTGCCAACATACCTGCACCAAAATATATATATACAAAATATACAAAATTAGCAGATCATAACCTCACCTACACAACCACCCCTAAACACAGAGGGAAGGAGGGAGGGTAAATTGGACTGCAGCAATGTGGATCCTCGAACATCTACATTTATGGTAGGTACAAAACTGTACTATGTTCTTCATTCCACATTGCTGCAGTCCTAACTATTGGGTAGAATCCCAAAGCAGAGGTAAGGGAGGCTGGCAAATCATAAGGAAGCAGGAACTGACAACATGCCTTGCAAAATAGCTGTGGCAAAACCAGCCCTAGACTTAGAGTAGAGAGGAAGGTGATAATGCTTAGAGAAAGTATGCACTGAACTCCAAGTAGCTGCCTCCAAAATATCCTTAGTTGCCACCCCCTTTAGAAATGCTGTTGAAGTGGCAGTAGCCCTAGTGGAATGAGGCCTAATCCCAGCTGGAATTTCCTTGCCATGATGGGAATAACAAAATGTAATGCAACACCCAATCCATCTAGAAATATTTTGTTTAGACACAGGCTTGCCCCGAGAACTCAAAGCAAAAGAAATAAACAACTGCTGAGACTGCCTAAAATCTTTAGTCCTGCTCAAATAATAACGCAATTGCCTGTGTACATCTAAAGTGTGCAAAATCTTTTCCCCTTTATTTTGGGGATCTGCATAAAAAGTAGGCAAATGAATAGTTTGGTTTAAAACCACACTAGAAACCACCTTAGGCATAAAGGAAGGATTAGTAAGATACCCTATCCTTATGAAAAATCAAAAAAGGCTCCACTGCCATAAGGACCTGCAACTCAGAAACCCTTCTTGCAGAAGTAATGGCCAACAAAAAAGCAGTCTTCCATGACAAATATTTCAAGTCAGCAGTAGCCGCAGGCTCAAAAGGTTGTAGAGTAAGTTTCTCCAACACAAAATTGAGGTCCCAAGCAGGAGTAGGAGCTCGGGTCTTATATTCTTTGCCCCTCTAAGAAATTGCTTGAACAAAGGATGTGAAAACAATGGTGGGTCACAATCATAGTGAGCTGAAATTGCTGCAGCATGAATCTTAATGGAAGAAAAAGACAAACCTTTGTCCAATAACTCAGTAAGATATTGAAGAGCCACACTCAGATTTGGCTCAATCTCCAAATTGTTTGCTGCACTCCAAAATAAAAATCTCTTCCATTTTTCTGCGTACACTTTCCTTGTACTAGGTCTCCTGGCTTCCATAATCACATTTAAAACTTGTTGAGGAAGTTGAGACCTGCTGTCTTTCAAAACAGAATATGCCAGGCTGTTAGATGAAAAGAGTGAAGCTTGACATTGAGCAGGTGACCGTCTCTCTGAGACAACAGGTGTGGAATCAAGGGTAAAGGCCATGGAGGCTTCTTTACCAGACTCCTCAGTAATGGGTACCAGTGCTGCCGAGGCCAATCTGGAGCTATTAAAATCATCCTTGGCTTGTCTTGTCTGACCTTTAGAAGCACCTTTGGGAGAAGAGGCAGAGGTGGAAAAGCATACACATGAAGATTTTTCCAACTGAAAGAAAGAGCATCCACTTTCCAAGCTGTGTGATGAAACCTCTTTGTGCAAAACTTTGGCAGCTGGTGGTTTAGTGGAGAAGCGAACAGATCTATGTCTGGAGTTCCCAGGACACTGTCAACTTTTGAAAACATGAAGATCCCGTTTCCACTGTGGGGATCCATGATTTGTCTGCTTAACACATCTGCTAAGGAGTTCTGTGCTCCCGGCAGAAACCTTGCCTGAAGAGTTAGTTGCAAGCTGAGCGCAGTCTCCCATAAAATCATTGCTTGCCTGCACAATGGGTAAGAATGTGTTCCCCTTGTTTGTTGATGTACCACATGACAGTTGTGTTGTCTGTTAGAATCAACACCTGCCCTGGAAGAAGTAACTCCTTGAAAGCCATTAATGCAAATTGGACTGCTAACATCTCCTTCATGTTGATATGTAGATGCTGTAGTCTGGCAGGCCACTTGTCTTGTATCCACTTTCCATTTAGATGAGCTCCCCAAGCAATGTCTGAGGCATCTGTCGTTAGAATCTGACTCGCCTCTGGCCGGGTCACAGAGAGTCCCTTGTTTAGGTGACATTCCTGAGCCCACCACAAAAATTCCTTTTGAATGCAAGGTATTATTTGAATGACAGTGTCCAAATCCTGGCAGTGCTGTGTCCATACATTTTTAGATACCATTGTAGCTTCCTCATATGCAGTTTGGCATTGGGAAGCACCAGAATACAAGATGCCATGAACCCTAAGGCTTGAAGGACTGTCCTTGCAGTCAGCCCGGACTGAAGAGATAGTTGATGGAAGTAACTGGAAAGATTCTTTTGTTTGTCCGGGGTTAAAAGGCCATCTGGGCTGCTGTATTCAGTCTCACACCCAGAAAGCACATGTCTTGAGAGGGTACTAGACTGGACTTTATTTCGTTCACAGAATACCCTAGGCATCTTAGCACTGCTATGACATATTCCAAATGCTGTAGAAGGTCTTCCTTTTCTTGAGCCAGAATCAGGCAAACGACCAAGTAAGGATAGATTTGAATTCCTTTTAGCCTGAAGTAAGCTATCACTGGAGCCAGAACCTTTGTGAATACTCTGGGCAGTAGATAAGCCAAAGGGCAATGCAGAGAACTGATAATGAGAATTTCCAGCTCGAACGCAGATACTTTCTGCAACTTAGTCTTATAGGCACATGAAGGTAAGCCTCCTTGAGATCTAAAGTTACCATCCAGTGATCTTTGCCCAGCAGAGGTAAAAGCTGTTGTAACGTCAACATCTTGAACTTGGGAATGTCCAGATAAGTGTTGAGGATAGATAAATCCAAAATTGGTCTCCACGTGTTCCCCTTTTTTGGTACTAAGAACAGGCGAGAATAAAATCCTAGGCCCCTTTCTGGCACAGGAACCGGCTGAATGGCCCCTATTTGGAGTAACAGAGAAATTTGCTTGTGAGCCTCTTGTCTTTGTAGAGGAGGAATGTCTGGCATGCCTTTGAAAGGAGGCAAGGTATGGAAATAAAACCTGTAACCGTGGTGAATAATATCCAGAACCCATCTGTCTTGGGTAATTAAATCCCAATTTTCTTTGAAAAGAGACAGCCTTCCTCCAAACGGTGCTGCCAGGCGAGAATGAACTGGCAGCTGTAAAGGCAGGTCATTGGGTCTGCTTACGAAAGGACTGACCCCTGCCCTCCCCAGAAGTCTGAGCAGGGGAACTCCCTGTCCTAGGCCTAAAAGAACCCTGAGCTCTGCCCCTACCACGTCTAGACCTACCCCTAGACTGGGAATCATAAGCAGGAAAAGTCCAACCCTTAGCAGGCCAATTTCTACTAAACTTGAGGCTGCACCTGTAAAAATCTTTAACAGTTTGCATAGATTTAGCCTTGTCCTCCATTTTCTTCAAAACTGCTTCCACAGGCGAACCAAACAACACATCAGACTGCAAAGGAGCATCCAAAATCCTTGTCTTAACATGCTCAGCTAAGTTCTGATCTCTCAACCAGGCGTGCCTCGAAGAACAGAACCAGTGGCAGCCACCCTGGAGGAGGCCTGCACAGCATCAAAACCACATTGCAAGGAATGTTTACCCACCTGTTCAGACACATGAACTAAATCCTGCAACTCTTTACAGTCAATACCTTCCGCCAGAGCATCCACCTTAGATTTCAACTGTGAAAGAAGATAATTCTGATATTTTAACATGTGAAACTGACAATTCAACGCCCTCATGGCTAAAGTGGAAGAAGTATACACTTTCTTTCCCCATCTATCCAAAGCCCTTGCCTCTTTATCAGGAGGGACAGGATTTTTAACAACTGAGGCCTTTACACCTTTAGGCCCCTGAGAGACAGTTTCGGGTCTGCCCTAGGACTCTTAAAAGATACTTATGAGCTTCAGGCACCCTATAATACCTATCCGGTTTAACTGGGGCAGGAGGCAAAGAATCAGGATTCAGGAAGCCTCTGCAAAACATCTTCCACCACATTCAAAACAGGAGGTATAGCTAAAGGCCTATGCTGGGGTAAAACAAGAACTCCCTAAGCCTTTTCCTGGAATCAGAGAAATCTTGGCCTTCCCATTTAAAATGCTCCCTCATGGAATGCAAAGTCTCTGAAAATGAAAAATCCTCAGGAGGAGAAGCTGAAGGAGTAGAATCATCCACATCAGAATCAGAATAGGTAGGGAACTCCTGCAAGTCTTCAGCCGAAGACTCAGAAGCCTCCGAGCATTGCTCAAAACTCTCAAGCTCAGGTTCCACCCTAGGCCTCTTATCAGGAGGGGGCATAGAACCCCTTATCATAGTAATCAAATCTTCTGCCATTTTAAGCATATGTTTCTTAGGCAAAGACCCTGAAGCACTAGGAGAAACCCCACTGAAGCAAAACTTGGCCTGCCCCTTAGGAAGCCTTGGAAACAGAAGGGAGGCCCTAACCACCTTAGGAAGTGAGGGAAGAACAGCCACCTGAGAAGCCCCTCAGCCTGGCCTACTTCCTGAGAGGAAACATCCTGTAACAGTAAAGTCTCTCCCTGAGACTCCAAAGAAACACCTGGCAAAACCTCCGCTCCACTGAGCCCTCTAAAGAACCGACGCCTGGGACTGTCGGTTCTTCCCCTAGGCTTTGCTGTTTTGTCCTTGCGCTTTTTGCGAAGCTGGCGCCGGAGCATCCGAGGGCATTTTATAGTTACAACGCTTCCCAAAGACTAACCTGGCAAAGTCTAACCTTCTCTTAATAGTGCGTTTGTTAAATCTAGCACAAGAACGGCATCCAACAACGCCGTGCTCAGGCCCTAAACAAGGTATACACAAAGTATGGTAATCCCTATGAGGTATCTGTTTCCCACAAGAAATACAGTTATTCACTTTTTCAGACATCCGGTTAAATACTGAGGCAAGAAAACCAAAATATTCCCCAACGGGTACTTAGCCAACTTTGATTCGGTCTGAAACTCGGACTTCAGAAATATTCAGAACGCCAACCTGCACTCGCAAAATTGCTTCTGCATCGGACCATGCGGCAAAAAAGACTGAGGATATGACGTCGGTCATGCGCATTAGTACCCTGACGTACTGACGTCAGTCTAATGCGCCCTGACCGACGTCAGCCATATACTTTGGTATTCGGGCCGACTGGACAGCGGACTACCCCAATAATTAGGACTGCAGCAATGTGGAATGAAGAACATCTGGTGCTTGTCCTAACAATTATATAGCTACTTCACTCTGGCACATTAATACTAAAGCAGGATATCCGCATTCGCAGGCAGAGCTATTCAACTTCCATCCGTCTTAATACTTTTAAAAAGCAGTTTGGTTTATCCACAAAAGAAAATCCATTTTCATGAAGATGCAAAGAAAATTCTTTTTTGGGGGGAAAATTTGTTTTACTGTGGTGGTATGTACCTCATCTTGAAATGATGTTACATTGTTAAGACTTCATTTCATTGAGCATTGATTTGAAACATAAGCTGCTAGATCTCCAAAGTATTTTATTTATTTTACATTTGTTACTGGGAAAGTCCGACCGGGTAAGAGCCATTTTCAGTTGAGCCCTGGGGAGAAAGCTCCAAAGACAAACAGCATAAATTACACTGATTACACGTTTTACACATTTGAATAAACCGTAGATTCACATTGATGAAAAGGACAGCCATTAATACAAATACTATTACAAACCATCTTGGTCAGTAAGAACATACAAAGGATTCACATTAGGAGAGTATATCCAAGATACAAGTACAGTAAACAAATTCTATGATTTGGATAGAAGTGTGCCAGAGGAAAGTTAAGTAGGTAATGATATATACAGTAGGTAATAAGGAAGAGAGATGGGAGGAAAGGCACTGCATAAGAGGGAAAGGAGTGGTAGAAGAAAAGATAGAGAGTAATGTGGGGGGTATGTATGGAAGAAGCAAGAGCAGATCCATAAGTTAGAGAAAGAGTGGTGTTGGAAAGATGATGAAAGCAGAGGGAGTGAGTTTGGGATAGTTGCACAGAAGTAGAAAGGTAAGTTAAGACTGTGTGAAAGGGGACAAAGTTAGGGTGAAGGTATGCTAAGTAGTGTGAGGAGAAGACACGGAATGGTATGGGTTACTTGGTAGAAGGGGGGAATGGACTTAAGAGAATTATGGTTGGTTAATGTTGGGGGGATACAATAGTAAAACAGAAGAATATATAATTACATATGATAAGGATTAAGAAGGAAGGAAGGAATGTAGGTTGGGACGTAAATAAACAAGAAAAAGAGACTTAACCAGGCTAGAGCATGGGCATAGCCAGTTGTTATTCAAGGGAGTCTTAAGCAGTTTTTTTGAATGGATTAGGTTGGCAGTAGTCATGATAGGTTGAGGGACAGTATTCCAAATTTTGGAGATGCACTTGTTGTAGAGAGAATCCCTGGCATGATCATTTGATTTGGAGATTTGTAGTAGTCATTTATTAGAGAAATGGAGAACATGAGTGCTGGTATGTGGAAGGAGTAAATTATGGAGAGCAGTGGAATTTTCTGATTGGTTTATCAGTCTATGGGCAGTGATGAGCTGGGTGTAGGTTATATATTGGGGTAATTCTAACCAGTTGAGTTGTTGTAGGCAGATCAGTGGTGGGATCTGTGTGAGGTGTTTGTAGCAAATTTAGCCATTTTATTATAGCATGCCTTGAGTTTCACTAAATCTGTTTTCTTTTAGTTAGTAAAGATGGGGAGGCATATAGCAGGGTAGACAGAAGGCAGGTTCTGGAAATTGCCTGTCTTGTTGTGTTAGTAAGGAAGAGCTTAATTCTCTATAGTGTACTTAGTTTTATATGTTTTCTTGACAGTCAAAGGTATGTGTTTGTTAAATTTCATGTTATTGTCAATTAGAGCACATAGTAGTTTGGTTTGGGATATTGCAGCAATTATGGTACTGTTGAAGGAGTACATTTTAAGTGAGGAAGAAAAGCCTGTGGATTTACTGGGGTAAAAGAGCATACGTTTAGTCTCACTTGGATTAAGAATCAGATGTGAGTTAGAGACCCAGGATTCCACAGAAGAGAAGGACTGTTGTGTCGTTACTTCAAGTTGTTTTAGGGTGGGTGCAGCACAGATGACAGTAAAGTCATCTATGTACTGAACAATGGAGGACAGATGGGTAGCAGTATGAAGTCTTTTGGTGAAAGTACTAAAAAGAAGAGGACCTAGAATATAGCCCTGGAGAACCCCCATGGTGACCAGCAAAAGAGAGAGATCTTGGTACCAAATAACTGCTTATTGATGCCCAGTTAGATAGTTATAGAACCATGCAAGAGTTGAGTGACTCAGTTTTAGGGTAGAGAGTTCAGTGAGGAGTTTCTGGTGAGAGACAGTGTTAAAATCTTTGGACAGGTCTAGGAAGATTAAATATACAAGTTTACCTTCATTTCTATACTGGTTGATAACTTAGAAGGACAGTTGTGATACTGTGATGTGGAAGGAACCCATGCTGCATTTTAGATAAGATATTGTTAGATAAGAGGTAGTTCATGAGCTGAGTGTAGCTACATTTTTTTAGTATTTTGGCAAGGGGAGATAAACTGCTATGGGTCTGTAGTTTGAGACCTCAGTAGAGTTTCCACCCTTTTGTAGTGGGATGACATATTATATTTTCCAAATTACAAGGATGTACTGTTCCATGATAGAGTCATTAATCAGAATGGAGATAGGGTATGAGATGGCGCCACCTGCTAGTTTAAGGAATTCTGTATGCAAGTTGCCCACTGCAAGGGTAGTTGGAGTTTCCCTAGCGATTTTTTTACGATACTAGTTTGGATAGGATTGAATGAAAAAGTACCATTGTCATCTTTGGGAAGTATGGGGATAGTTAGAGAAGTATTACTGTTGTAGAAAAAGATAGTATGGAATGTGTTTAAATTGTGTAGCTATGCTGTCCTTATTGCTTCTGACTGAAGAGGTAGGTGCTAATGGTTGGCTGGGCTGGAGGAGTTTTTTTAATGGTGGACCAAATTTTTGTGGGTTGTTATGGTGTTTTTGATGAACTTCACTATAGTACCTATTTTGTTTAGCTTTGTTTCTATGGTTTTGGTAGTGATATAGAGAGATTTGAGTTTTGTTTGTATGCCAAAGTACCGAGGATTTGTCTCCAAGTAGTTATTTACTTTTTTTTTGATAGCCATGGAGCATAGTTTGATTTTATTCTTATAGTTCTGCATGGTGCTAGTTTATTTAGTATGTCAAGGAAAGTGGTATTAACGTATTCTATGGCAGTATCTAGGGGCAAAGTTTTATGTGAGGACCAATTACAGAGTTGTGGGATGCAGATGAAGGTTTGAGCATTGAAGCCTTATTTTATGAATTTGATGTTAGGTAGGGTTTCTGAAGGGATGAAGACATTGTCTGAGTAGGTATGTGGGAAGGTGATCACTAATACTCTTGGGGAGACAGCCTGATTGGTACACATGAAATGGTTTGTTTGTTTCTATTCTAGAATTGATTGCCTTTTGGTGGTTTTGTCTACTCTGGTAGCAAATTTTATAACTTGAGTAAAGCCATCCAGACTGATGAAATTAGAGGGGTTTTCAAGGTTGCAAGTGAACCAGTCAGTGTTAAAGTCACCCATTATAATAGTCTCTTGAGGAAACGTTAAGGATGACCAGTGAAGAATTTCCTCAACTATAGTTAAGCTATTGCCAGGAAGAAGATATGCCCCTATACTGGTTATTTATTTATTGGGGTTTATTTGAATATCTACATGGAAGCTGTTCTATATGAGTACTTTTAGAGAGGTCAGGTGCTATCTCAAAATTAATGGGTAGTGAGTGCAGGGGGATAGAGAAGAAATGGTAGGAGCATAAAAAGTATTTGACATGCGACTATCATAGGATGTTAGATGGTTAGCTACAGATAAGAGGAAGAGGAAGAAAGTATATACAGAATACAATTTTAGATTTTTACAGTGGTGTGAGACTTTCATGAGATAAAAGAGGGAGAAGGCAAATTAATGGTTGTATCATTCGGGTTGACAATAATTTGTGAGGTGGGGTGAGTAGTTACAGATTAAATGGAAAACGAAATGAGCAAGGCAGGAGAAAGGTATGTGCTGTATGAATGAGAAGAAATAGGCTAGGTTATGTATGGGTGTGGGTTATTTGTTGGCGTTTGTGATTGGTTATTAGTAATTGGTGGGAGTGGCTAGTGTGAATAAGTTTAGATGCACTGGGGTGGGTGGGAATTTGGGGTTGGGTAAGGGAGCGATGTCAGCCTAAGCAAAGCGAGGGCAAATGGAGTGGGCAAAACCTGTCCAACAAAGACTGCAGAAAACTATCAGAGACTCTAAATTAAAGCAGGTCAATGTGAAATGCAGCCGAATTGCAATTACATTATAATGGGGTGCAGTTAGGATTGAATCTGTAACATTTTATTTTTCTTTCTTACTTAAAATGCAGTCAGTGTCTAAAAGTAATATCAAGCATGAATACACCTTACAGCACTGTATGGAAAATACTACTTTGAAGTATTAGAGCTGGAAGACGATGGGCAAGCTACTTCTGTATACTTGCCAGTAAATTTAAAGAGAGAAAAAACAAGGACTAAAGACTAAGTTGAGTGGGAGAAGGGGGAGGAAATCTAGCGTATCATCCCCAGCTAGTGTGCACATCACTTCTCAGAACAAATCACATTGAAAATGTTACTTTAATAACTAAATTACAGGGGCAAAGACACATACTGTGAACAGACAGTGCTTTCCTGAGTTAAAATAATGTTCCAGTAGCTGTATTCTGGGTTACACTCAGCATCAGAGCACAGGTGAGGGAAGTACGAGTAAATTCCTGTTGAGAGATCTAAACTGAGTGGCTGGCATATTCGGGAATACTGCATCTATAACATCCTTTTTTTTCCCAAAGTGTGCAACATGAAGAAAGAAAATAAAACTTAAAATTTCTCATTATTAAAGTCATGTTTTAGTTTCTTACTTTTCCCTTTGGTCCCAGTTTGTATAAAGTCAGAGTTAGCATATTTAGAGATGTGTAGATGGGTAGCACAGACCCCTGCCGCAGTGAAGTTTTATGAGAGTTTTGTGATTATTTACATTTTGATGTTGAGTGATTCCATTTTTGTAAAATTTAGATGTTTAATCTATGATATTTTGAGTCTTGTCTAACAAAGACTTACTACTTCATTGTTGATCTGCAGCATCTTTTAGTATTATGTTGAGTTCAACAACTTTGCCCTGCTCAGGCAGTGTTTCCCATGA
Organism: Protopterus annectens; assembly: GCF_019279795.1. Classification (NCBI taxonomy): domain Eukaryota; kingdom Metazoa; phylum Chordata; order Ceratodontiformes; family Protopteridae; genus Protopterus; species Protopterus annectens. The sequence continues at coordinate 1,336,472,330 of NC_056739.1, forward strand.
CTGATCTGTCCTCATTTTCACTTCTTCCATTCTTTATTTCTTCCATGTCCCTCTTCAAACCTTGAGGGTTCCACACAAAATCTTCCCTACTTTCCATACTATATTGCTTATTACCAATTCCTTTGTTATCTTTCATCCAGTGCTTATAGAAATGCCAGACAAGCCATGTGATTATTCATGTTTTAAGTCTGTGAACCTCTAGTAGTTCTCCATTACATTATATGCATGCTATAGTCAGTACAGTATCTATATTAGCCCCTTTAATGTGTTTACTAATCTTTTTTTTAAATGTTTATTAACTAGCATGCAAGAAATGTGAATACCGTGCACAACTCTGACCTTATATAGTACTACCACCGTTATGTAAGGGATGCCAGAGCCAGCCAACATTTGAGTTGGGTCTCAAGCATTTCTTAACATCAGTTAAGTTTTTCTCTCTGCTGATATTAGACTGTGTTGCTGTGTAGCAGACAGTATAGTAATTAATCTAGTACATCTTATACTATTATACTTTATCAATTTGGTCTAGAACTAGAGACAGTTCAGTTACCCTTGAGGGTAGTTTAATGGATGTCCAGTTATAATCTAGCAGCTAGTATTTTCAAACAACAATTATGTGTTTCAAAAGCACCATTCCAGAAGTGAAGCTAGGTGAGTAAGCACCCTGTGGAGGGCTTTGCATTTTTTACTTGCTGAAAGCATAAGCATAAATGTTGATATTATAATGCAGGCATTCCATTATGTACAAGTGCCTTTAAGTAAATTGGTGACCCTGCAAATTGTCAATAGGTGTGCATGTGTTTACGTACATTTGCATTCTTGTGTATCTGTATATTCGTGTGTGCGCGCGTGCGTACTTGTGAATGCATGTGTGTGTGTCTCTGTATTATGCATTTGTGTTTGTACATGTGTGCACAGCCTGGAATGATGCATTGGCATCTCATTTAGGATATATTCTCTGCTTTATACTTGTTGCTTGCCCTGCAAGTCTCAACAGATTAAAGCAATTACTGGGGAATGGAAGCATCTTAATGTCCATCAGTTATGTCCCTTGAATCACCTGAAAAAAAAGTCACTTAGTACAATGGATATTACATTGTTTCCTCGACAAGCAAAGCACCAGCAAGCAGTTTTGGTCAGTAAATATGGACATTATTTCAATAAATGTATACATTTACAGTGGCTACAAGTCTAACAACATGCATGCATGTCTAACTTGAAGGCTGAAAAGAAATCAACATATGGGTGACATTATTTTAAGGAGGGGTTACATTAAATTGAAGTAGCTAAAAATAAACTCTTCCACATCAATAACATTTTAGTTGCCTTTTAAGTATAGTCCTATGTAGTGTACATCTCTAGAAATTCTGTGAGCTGTCTTAGTGCTGAAGAAGTTGATTGATGATAGTGCTCTTAAAACTTCTTGTTTCGTGGATGCACTCCCTCATCCAGGTCATAGAAAACAGCATTAATGCAGTATAGTAATGTGTGACACTTTACTGTAAGTAATACATGCAGTTAATTTAAAAGAAATTAGCTGCATTTGTATAACATTAACAGCACTAAGAATTAATTGGCTCCAGTGGAAATGCTTACTTCTAGCAATCAGCACTTTGAAGAAGTGAAGCTGACTCTTAAGATGCTGTTATGATCCACTTTTCATAATATGAATCATAAAGATACTATAATTGCCTCTTTCGTCCTCTCAAGATTTAAAAAGCAAAGTAATTTCAACTGTTCATACAGTTGTATAGGCTGAAAATATGCAGGAAGTAATATGTACATGGTTAGCAGTATTATAGTACAAACACAGATGTTTTGTTTGGGAGAAGGATAGGAGTTTGCATAATGGTTAAGATCTTTACCTCTCAGATACAAGGTACAGGGTTTGATTCTGATCTCGGGTTACTGGTTAACCTTGCAATACTCTGCAAACTGATAGGTTCATTGGTAAAGACTAGGCTATGAGAAGCTACTTAGTATAATGGATTCTGATGCAGTCAGTCACTGATGCATAACTGTAGGTTATTCTGGGCAGAAAACAGCAGGAAGAACACAATACTTTGCCATCCAGTGGTTATCAAATCATGCATTTCTAATGTCCTGTCAGACTAAATGCAAAATGAATACGAAATGGTTGGTCTACAGAGGATACAAGTTTGTACAAATAGTAAAAGACATAGAAAAAACAACACAAATATCCCCTGGATAACATCACACCATTGAATCGAAAGCTTTTTCACATATAAAGCCAATACATAAATATTTAGGGTATTTTTTTCCATTTCTTTCTTTAAGCACGGTAAACCTACTGAGCTGTGTTCTATAGTAAAAAAAAAAAAAAAAAAAAACTTATTTGTCTTTGTTTACCAGCAAAGTCCTACTGGGTAATACCCATTTTCAGCACAGTATGAGGGGGAAGCTCCATTTGCTTACATTGCATTATACTAAGTTCCAGTTAAACACAGAGTAGTTGCATTTGTATTTACATTTATACACAAATGGTAGTTACATTTATGCATTCTAAGATTTTACAGAGGTGGAAGTTACTAAACAGAAAGCCCACATGCAACTTAGTGGATTATACAGGCAGCTGTTATGCAGAAAATTTGTTTTGTCATTTCAGTGAGAGGTTGACAGTATCCCGTTTAAGGAGAATATTTTGAGAGTACTGTATGGTAAACACAAAGTCTTAACCTTGTGATGAGCATGTGCAGGACAAGGACTGGTTAAAATGTAGCTTAAGCAGTGGTTTAAAACTACGGAGTTTGTTGGAGAGTTTTATTTACTGTTTAGAGTTTAAGATATCGCAAAATATGATACCTGACTCTGTGGCAGAGAGAGAGAGAAAGAGACTTGACTACAGTGCAGATGATCCAGCTTCAGGAAGTGGTTTAGATGACAGAAGAGGTAGGTGATGGGAGGAATGGGGTTGAGTGGCTGATGGCAACTTATGTATCATGGGGGGGAGGGAAAGATGCCAATGGTCATCTGATTGCCACCATGCATGAAAAGGAATGCATAGAACATAGCCAGGACTGGGGAATGTGAGCTTGCTACTACCAAACTGGTGACCATAGCTTACATTAACATGGGGGGAGCAGTATGCATGGAGGAGGTGTAGCATATCCTTTTTGGTGAAGCAGGTGTTCTCATCAACCACAAGGGATGAGGTTAGTCCTCAAAAGAAATGACCTTGTTGTCTGCAGCTAAATGAAGGGACAGGTATAACAAATAGTCCTTTTGAACTATGGATTTAGGGTCCAGTCTTTAAATATGGACAGCCCCTGTCTGGGGGGGGTGAAGCCAGAAACTCTGGCCACTGGGGCAAGAACCTCCCTCCCCTTGATGACCCAAAGATAGCTGCCACATACAGGGGCACAAATTCTTGCATGGTGGCCTGGATGATGGCCCTCACTGATCAGTGATGCTCCTGTTGGTAGTCCTATGGTGTGTGATATAATACAGGGACCGGGAGTGCACATCCTATAGGAGGGGGCTGATGGTTATCAGGCATGGATAGAAAATCATAAAAGCAGTAAGCCATACTATATTCATGGTACACATAAATACTAAAGGAAAAAATAAAATAATGATCGAGTCCATGATGCATAGTTTTTAGACATTATATAAGAGCATTTTACTTCAAGCAGTCCATCTTCAGATTCATATTCAAGTTTATAAAAACAGCCCACTATGTAAAAACAAGGATATATCCAATAGCCAAGTTAACCATTCCTTTCCTTCCACCAGCTGTATACTCTACCACTTACCTAAATTGCTAGCCTCACATTTCTATGTAACATACTGGCCTATCTTTTTTCCTCTTTGGCAAATCCTTGGAAATACATGTAACTGAGCCATTCCAACTCCTATTTAGCCTCCCGTCTCCTAACTCATATTTTAGGTTCTCAATCCCACTCCATGGTCTTTCTACTATTACCTATCTCTCATTTCTTAACTAGAAAGAGGTATGAACACAACTGATTAATGGCACTTTTACTTGGAAATCCCTAACACCCTTCTTCTTGGAAAGGGCCACATCCAGATTTTTATCCTCTCTGATGCAGTGTTTTACTAGCTAGCTAAACACTTTTTGGTCCAGTCAGTTCTTCAATCACCTCCAATTCAATCCCTCTTCAAATGGATACATGCCCACTATAAATATAACCCTCTCATTTTTCATCCTTGACATGCCTAGGTGATAATACTGATCTACCAGGCCTCCAGCCTCTCTGTACTATAAACAGCAGCACACTTATTCTACGTTTTGACACTGCCCTCTCCTGGTCCCTTTCACAGTTTGGCAATTATTCTTCTCTCTGACATTGCATATGCTGGCCTCATTTATAGAGATTATTGCTTTGCTTCTATACTTCCCCATTCTGACATTCATAAGAAGTCCATCCCCAGAAACTTCCCCATTCTGACATTCATAAGAAATCCATCCCCAGCAACTTCCCCATTCTGAGAAACTTCCCCATTCTGACATTCATAAGAAGTCCATCCCCAGAAACTTCCCCATTCTGACATTCATAAGAAGTCCATCCCCAGAAACTTCCCCATTCTGACATTCATAAGAAGTCCATCCCCATAAACTTCCATGTGCCAACTATTTTTGTCATCACTTTGTCATGTTTCTGAGATGCCAGCAACATCCAGCATCCCCTTCTGCATCACAACGCACAGAGCTCCAGTCTTCCTTGCAAGACTGTTCATAGTAATACTGCCCACACATACCATCACCTCACTCAGAAGAATACTGGTATTACATGCACTGTTGGTTAGACAACAGAATTCAAACTTTTCAGACAGTCTGACATTAAGCATTAACCTGTCCTTCCTAAGGTTACAGCCAAATCAAATTTACATCAAAGAGCACTCAAGTCTATCCTCAACCCCAGTTACTCCAACCAGGAAGAGTTCCTTTTACAATACAAGGATGAGTGAAACAATGTGTTGACAGGGTCAGGAGCACACGTAATGATGATCAATAAGAAACTACTGCTTCTCTGTGCTGTCACTCTATGTCTGGTTGACTGATGTTTAGAACTTCATTACTGGTGTATTTTATTGGTGGTTATCTATACACACACACACACACACACACACACACACACACACACACACACACACATATATATATATGTATACATGCATACATCTAATTTAAGAGCATAGTATCTTGCTCCCATGTTGGAAGTAGAATGTGGATCTCCAAGGTTTTAGATGTTTGGGGTTTAAGAACTAACCAACTACCACCCCCGGGCGATTCTATCTCCACTCTCCAAAATACTAGAGCGATGCATTCACTCTCAAATCTCAGACTACCTCCTTACTAACAACCTCCTTTCTAATACTCAACATGATTTCCGACCAAACCATAGCACCACCAATGCCTTACTCTCTTTTACTAACACTATCCTTCACCATAAAAACAATGGCCATCTCTCCTCTGCTACTTTCCTAGACCTATCTAAAGCATTTGACATGGTCCCACACAAACAACTCCTCTCTGTACTCAATAACCTATCCTTTTCTCAGTCAGTCACCAACTGGTTTCAAAGTTACCTGTCTAACCACCATCAATCTGTTGTATGGCAAAATGACATATCTCCCCAACTACCTGTCTCTACTGGTGTTCCCCAAGGATCCATCCTTAGACCCCTACTCTTCTCTATTTTCACCAATAATCTAGCCTCTGCCACCAAACATGGCACACTCATACAATATGCAGATGACTCAACCATCACCTGCTCAGCCCAGTCCCTACCCGAACTGCAAAAGGTCACACAGGATGCCTTTTCCTCTGTTGAAACTTGGCTATCCGATGCCCAGTTAATACTCAACCCAAACAAAACTAAACTCCTCATCTTCGAACCCACCAAACATACTCAAAACAACTCTCACTTTAACATCACAGCAAAAGACAACACCACTATCCACCCAACAGATCATACCAAATTGCTAGGAGTTGAAATAGACAACAATTTCAAATTTGACATTCACATATCCATGACCATAAACAAAGTCCACCAAAAACTAGGAGCCTTATACAGAAATAAGCAACTCCTCACCAAAGCAGCTAGGACTTCAGTTGAAAATTTGCACCTTATCTCCACCCTACTTTATGCCTCTCCAATATATGCCAACCTAAGGCAATGCGATCTAAATAAACTCGAGATCTGCTACACCAAAATCGCCAAATTCGCCACCGGGGCATCCTACCACAGTCACCACTGTCTCTCACTTACTGAACTAGGCTGGCTAGAACTCCCTCACCTCCTTCAATGGTATCAACTCGCACTCGCCCACAAACTGGTTAACCATCCTCTAAAGGTCCCATCCCTCCAGTATCTACTCCAACCCCATCTCACCACCAGACCACTACGATCCAGCAACAAAAAATCAATTACAGGTTACTACAGCCAATAACACTGCTGGAGAAGCACTATTCCCCAGAATTATAGCCAAATTATGGAACACCCCCCCCCCACCATAACCTCTCTACCATCATGCACCCACTTCAAAGCTTTACTTAAAGAGCACCTAAAAACATGCTGGCTATGCCCTTGTAACTCTCCCCTATAACTTCTCCCACTCCACCTACCCTCTACCTCTCTTCCACCCCACAAACTACCTTTGATTACAGCAAGCTCTGATACTTCCATGCCTATCTACTTATTACATGGCAGTAACTTCTTATTGTAACAACTGTTAATATCTGCTATGACTTTGTGGATAGAACAGATGCTAGTTATCTACTGAATGTACTATGTTCTTCATCTGTAACTATGTAATATTTTAATTGCTAGGATTCTTCATCTGTAACTATGTCTGTAATATTTTATTTTGTGGAGCTTTTCTCCCGGGCATCCTCTGAAAATGGACCTGCTTCCAGTCGGACATTCCCGGTCAACAAATGTAAATAAATAAATAATAAATAAGTACTGTATGCCACTTAAGCAAGATGTGCTTATGCATAGTAAACCCTAATCAAATGTGCATATCCTTTACTAACAGCAGAGCTGACTAAAAACTGACTGTGCAGTATTTCCCACAATAGTTACCAAACATACAGTTATGTATTTACTTATCATAAAGTCATACGGGTAGGCCTGATAGGGGACCTAAGGTCCAAATGGCTGAATCCAGGGCAAGCCGACAGCAAGCTTAAGTTTTAGTCTTCGACTTAATCCTGGCTGTGTTGTTGGCTGGGGTATATGCAGGCCACGGGTGGGGGTTGCAACTGCATCCAGTCTCCTGGGATCTCCTCACAAACAATGATACAGTTGATACCACCCATCCCCTTGGTAACCAATAATCAGACATGAGAAGTTGGCACCTGCCTAGTGGCTCCAGACTCATCCAACATCCTGGTAAACGCATCCTGAGTGGATGTCAAAAGTGCCAATGAGATAGTGACTTCCACAGAGGTTTCACCAGATTCCTCATCTGAGGGAGCTACAAAGGCACTGCTCTTCCTTTAACAGTGTCAGGCCCATTAGGGCTATGAGAAACAAAGATGCTGTCATCCAGCTTTCTAATTAACTTCACTTTCAGCCCCTTCTCCTTCTTATGCAGGATTTCTACTGAGGAACAGGTAGATGCCACGGGGTGCAAGGGCCACTGATACTGTCTCGATTTCTTTTTTAAATGCTTTGACAATGGGATATCCTTGGCCCTGTGCTTGACAGTGATATAGAGCTAATACAGGAGCACTGGGGACAGTTGGCCTTGCCATTCTGTGGGCCCAGGTAAAGCAAACAAAAAGACAGCCGTCTCAGTGAGTAACTGGCTTTGCACACTCTAAACACACATTAGACTTGACCAGCATCTAATATTACAGCAGAAAACAACACAGGAAATAGATGCACCCTAAAAGGGTACTTAGCTTCAGTTGCTTTAATGTAAACGATGCTGACCGATGACCCTTTATAACCCAATGTCCTGATTGTCCTGCTGTCAGATGGAAGGGCAATTGCCAATCCCAAAGGAAGGCATCAAGTCTCTGGTGTTCTTGACAGCCTCAGGCTTCAAAGACAGGAAATCTCAAAGGTCATTACTGCAAGAGTGAAGCAAAATGGACATGTGTACTTCTTCTTAGACAGAAGTGTGACTGCAACAAGGTCTGTGTTAAATACCTTTACAAAACATTGCAAATTAAATTTCAGATCTTGATCACAAACCAATTTTGGGATCATGCTAGGGATAGATATTTGCGGGTATTTTTTCCAAAGCAGGACCACCCATGTGGAGTAGCTGGAGATCTCCGTCTAGACAGTTATGTTAAACAGACCTCTTCTTTACCATTTTACCACATATTCAAGTTCTAAGTATTTAATATAATGACATATCTGCAAAAAGGCATCCATCAGATGCAATGTTGCTTCCCACCTTCCTTCTTTCTTGTTCTAAACAGTCCTATTCTTATTACATGTTACACCTGGATCTTTAAAGAGTAGAAGGTTTCACTGGGTCCTGAACTATAGGAGGGGAGACAGAGCGGTAATAAGGAGTGGAGAGGTTAGTAGCCTATGAAAGTATTACTGGTCAAACTGTCTTATGAGAGGGTTTTAGTCCTGACAATTTCATCCCAATGGACGTCTTTAACATATTAAAGCTAATGGAATAACACTAGATCTCTAAATCACAGCTCCAGCTGAAGGAACTGGCAGGATTTAAAGCACAGGCATTAGGGTCACTTGGCACATAGAACTTTGCCAGGCTGCTAACTCCACCTCCTCATCTCACATGCACTGCTTCCTCCTACCTCTCTGCACCAAGCAAGAGTAAACAAGACTAAGAAAATGAAAACATGGTTCATGCCGCTAGACCCCTAACCACAGATCTAATACTATAGTAAGCACCAATAACAGGAATGCAGGAACTGGTAGTAGGGAATTCCTAGCCAAATCTCTTGGGTGGTTCTCCTAAGGGAATGTGTCTTGTTGCCCCAAACGAAGACTTGGATCAGGATGTGACACAGGCTGTAGAGTGTTTTTCAAAAGATATTCAGAGAAGACCAAATTGCTGACACACAAATATCTTCCAGGGTCTCATTTCAGAAGATGGCAACTCAACGTGCAGTAAATTTCTATCTCGTCAGCTGGGTGGCCAACTGGCTCACCAACAGGACCCACAAAGTAAAAATAGGTGCTACCACCTCCGACAGCAGACCTGCCACTAGTGGTGTTCCCCAGCGATCTGTCCTGGGACCCTACTGTTTGGCATCTACTTCTCAGAGGCCCATGCAAAGACAATGGGCCTATGACTGACCAAGTTTGTGGATGACTGTAAGTTGGGTACTGTCACTGACTCCCCAAATTATGTTAACATACTGCAAGAGAGTCTCACAGCAACAAATGACTGGTACCAAAGTCATGGCTTTAAGTTAAATGCAAAAAAATATATTACCATACCATTTGGGAAAAACACGGCACCTACTGATTACCACATCAATGGCAAACCCCTACGCACACAACCTGTGGTGACAGACCTGGGTACTCAGGTTGATAACAATATCACATTTGCCCATCATGTAGAGGCAGTGGTCAGAAAAGCCTTTTACTTGGTTCATCTCATAAGTAAAGGGATTGCATCCAGAAAAAAGGAGGTTATTAGCTCTCTGTACTCCTCCCTCATTAGGCCTGTAATTGAGTACAATGCCCCGTTTGGTAATGTATCTCTCCAAACACCTGTACCAACTGGAAAGGTTACAGAAATACCTCACAAGGAGAATCCAAGGCCTCCAATATCCATCCCAAGTGGACAGGCTGAAATCACCATCACACTACTCGGTATCATACAGACTACTCACAGGTGATCTGTGTCCCGCCTACAAGGCAATATCAGATCCTGCCCTACTAGAGGTGCTCCATATCCATAAGTCTAATTCCTCATGCATTACTTGCTCGAAAGGCCTAAATCTAGTATGCAACATCAACAAAACCTGCTGGTGAGACAGGTTTGTTTCTCGAAGCTGCCCCGTCTCAGGAATAGACTTCTCATACATGTTGAGCAAAGTACGTTGCTGACCCTCTTCAAGCGCAACCTTGATGAGTGGATGGGGAACCATAAATTTGTCCCACAGGTTCCACCTTTGTCCCTCACTGACAGGGGTGATAGGTGCTGACTGAGCTTTCTTTTTTGGGGATAAACTCTTGGCTAGGCTTGTACGGGTCCCTGGGCCATTAGCCTAGTAAACTCCTAGGAACCTATGAATTGATATCAAGCAACTCTGTCAGAATACACTTTGGAACAGAATACAATATTTTACCACTCTTGTCACAAAACAAATAACGATGCAAATACAAAAAAGTACAGTTTTGTACCTACCATAAATGTAGATGTCCGAGAGGTATGCATCTGCAGTCCTAACATATGGGTTGTCCTGCCTCAGGCAGCCCTTCGGTCGGCCGGATTCCAAAGTCTGGGTCTGGCCTCGGCTGATGTCGCACTTCACCCAACGTCATAGCTGCTGTGAATTGGGTATAAAGGCATCAGCCGACGCCATTTTCCTCAGTGTTTCTTGCCCCAGATGCCAGGTGCCCTCTAGGAAGGCTAAATTTGGATAAATGCAAATGGTTCCAAACAGTAGAGAGCAAACAATATAAGCATGTATATACATATATACAAACAAATACACCATAATAGATTCCCCCAGCTAGCTACAAGATGGGCAAATACCCTAGGAGTACCACAGAGGGGAAGGAGGGTGGGTAATCCTGGCTGCAGATGCATACCTCTCGGACATCTACATTTATGGTAGGTACAAAACTGTACTATGTCCTTCAAGGATGCATCTGTAGTCCTAACATATGGGTAGAATACCATAGCCAAACTGGGGGTGGAGGCACTAAGATGATTATGGTGTAGTTAAGATCCCTTGCAAAACAGCAGTTGCAAAACCTGCTCAGGATCTGGAGTATAAAGGTAGATTATAATGCTTGGCAAATGTATGCACGGAGCTCCAAGTAGCAGCTTCTAAAATGTCTTTGGTAGCCACTCCTCGTAGGAAAGCTGTAGTAGTGGCTGTAGCCCTTGTGGAGTGAGGTCTGATGTTTTCTGGAGTTGTCTTTCCATGAAAAGAGTAACAAAATCTAATGCAATTTCCTATCCATTTTGAGATTGTCTGTTTTGAAATTGCTTTTCCTTCCATTCCTGATGCATACGCTACCAGAAGCTGGTCAGTCTTTCTGTTGGTCTTGGTTCTGTCCAGATAATAGCGCAATTGCCTGTGTACATCCAATGTATGTAGTAGTCTTTCCCCCCTGTTCTGTGGGTTGGGGAAAAATGTTGGCAGGTGGATTGCTTGGTTCAATGATACCCTGGAGACCACTTTTGGCATAAAAGTAGGATTAGTTCTCAAGGACACTCTATCCTGATGGAAGTTAAGGAAGGGCTGTACTGCCATTAATGCCTGTAATTCAGAAACCCTTCTAGCTGAAGTGATTGCAAGCAGGAAAGCAGTTTTCCAAGATAAGAACTGTAATTCTGCTGTTGCTGCTGGTTCGAAAGGGGGGAAGTGTTAACTTTTCCAGCACAAAGTTAAGGTCCCATGTAGGCAAAGGTGGCTTCCTTGGAGGCTTTACATTTTTAATTCCTCTCAGAAACTGCCTGAGTAGAGGATGAGAGAAGACTGGAGGATCCGTGTTGTATTCTGCTGAAATTGCTGATGCATGAATCTTAATGGAGGAGTAAGACAGGCCATTGTGGAAAAGTTCTGCTAAGTATTCCAGGATGTTAGCTATGTTTGCTAATGATACATTTTCTCCTTTTGCTGCACTCCAAATGAGGTATCTTTTCCATTTGGCTGAATAAGTCTTCCTTGTGGAGGGTCTGCGAGCCTCCAGGATAATGTCTTTAACCCTCTGAGATAAGTCTGGGTTATTTTGCTTTATGTAATATTCCAAGCAGCTAGCTGCAGTGTTTTCAAGTTTGGATGAAGGATCTTGTAGTTGTTCTGTGTTAGTAGTAAAGGAACTAGAGGTAGAGGCCATGCGTGTGTCCGAGACATACTCCTCAGTAGCGGGTACCAATGCTGCCTCGGCCAGTCTGGAGCTATCAGGATGATCCTTGGGTGATCTTCTTTGATCTTCAGTAGCACTTTGTGCATCAAAGGAAGAGGTGGGAATGCATATGCTGTCAAGTTTTCCCAACTGAAGGATAGGGAGTCCACCTTCCAAGCCAGTGGATGGTAGGTCCTTGTGCAGAATTTCCTCAATTGGTGGTTGTGTGGGGATGCGAACAGGTCTATTTCTGGTAGTCCCCATTTCTTTGTAATGGTTTTGAAGATGTCTGGATGCAGCATCCATTCGTGGGCATCCGTGGTAGTTCTGCTTAAGGTGTCTGCTAGTGAATTTTCTTTTCCTGGCACAAATTTGGCCTGGAGTTGAATGTTGTGGTTCAGGGCCACATTCCACAGGTCCATTGCCATCCGGCATAGAGGATATGAGTGTGTGCCTCCCTGTTTGTTGATATACCACATGACTGTGATGTTGTCCGTCCTTATCAGCAAATGACCTTGTTGAAGAAAAGGTCTGAATGTCAGAAGTTCCTGTTTCACTGCCAGCATCTCTTTTTGATTTATATGTAGGTTCATCTGGTCTTGTGTCCATAGGCCTTGTATACACTTGTCCACCATGTGTGCCCCCCAGCCTAGGTCTGAGGCGTCCGTGGTGATAGTCTGGCTTGGGTGAGGTTTGTGGAAGGGCAGACCTCTGTTCAACTGACAGGCCTGAGCCCACCACAGGAATTCTTGTTTCAGGCATGGAATTATTGGAATCTGGGCTTCTAGACTGTGCTTGTGTTGAGACCATACATTCCTTAGGTACCATTGCAACTTCCTCATATGTAGCCTGGCATGTGGAATCAATATTATGCAGGATGCCATGTATCCCAGGGCTTGCAGGACTTTCCTTGCTGTAAGCTGGTTCTGCGTTGTTAATGCCATGAAATAGAGTGGTAGTTGCTTTTGCTTTTCTGCTGTGAGAAATGCCATTTGATTTGATGTGTCCAGTTCTGCACCCAAGAATGTTATCCTTTGGGATGGTACCAGCCTTGACTTTTTCATGTTGACTGTGTATCCCAGGGCTTGCAGTAGTTGTATAACCTTTTCCAAATCTTTTATTAATTTGGTCTTGTTGTCCGCTTGTATCAGGCAGTCGTCCAGGTATGGATAAATTTGAATTCCCTGAAGCCTGCAATGAGCAATTACTGATGCCAGGCATTTCGTGAATACTCTGGGCGCAGTAGATAAGCCAAAGGGCAATGCTGAGAATTGATAATGCTCTGATCCTGCAAGAAATCTGAGGTATCTTCTGCAATCTGGTCGTATAGGGACGTGCAGGTATGCCTCCTTGAGATCTAGAGTCACCAGCCAAGACTCCTTGCCCAGCATGGGAAGAAGTTGCTGTAGGGTCAGCATTTTGAATTTTGGAACAATGAGATATGTGTTCAGAGCAGACAGGTCGAGAATAGGTCTCCATTGGTTTTCTTTCCTTGGTATCAGGAAAAGTCTGGAGTAAAATCCTTGCCCTTGTTCCATAGGCGGTACCTTTTCTATAGCTCTCATTCTTAGTAGGTGGTTGATTTGTGCTAGAGCGTTTGTTTTTTGATTTGGTGGTAGGTTTGGCATTCCTCTCTTTTTTGGTAGAGTGTGGAAGTGAAACCTGTAGCCTTTGTCTATTGTCTGTAAAATCCATTTGTCTCCTGTAATGTAATGCCAGTTTACGGAAAATAAGGCAAGCTTTCCGCCTAAGGGTGCTTGCAGTTGTTCCCTGGTAGGCGGTATCAGAGTCAAGTCATTGTGTCTGCCCTGTGGGGGTGGTCGTAGCTGAATCTGTGGCAGTACTTCTCTGGTTGTTAGGCTGCCACTGACGTCCCTGCAGGCACCTCTGGATTGACCTCTGCCTCTTGGGCGCCTATTTCTGCCTCTCTGTGCTCTGGAGGTGTCTGGAAAGGACCAATTCTTCGAAGGCCAATTTCTACTAAACCTCGGAGGCTGGACCTGTAAGAAATCCTTGACTGTTTGGACAGATTTTGCTTTTTCTTCCACCTTCTTTAGCACTTGCTGTGCAGGGGAACCAAACAAACTTTGTTTCTCCATGGGAGCATCTAGAAGCTTTGACTTTACATGGTCTGGTAAGGATTGTTCTTTTAACCAGGCATGCCTTCTAATCACTGTTCCAGTCATAGCTGATCTAAAGGAAGCCTCCAGTGCATCATAGCCGCATTTTAAGGAATGATTACTGACCTGCTGAGTGTTATGTACCAAATCCTGAAGGGACTTATGGTCTATAGGTTCAGGAGAGGACAGTTTTTTATTTAGCTGGTCTAACAAAATTCCTGATACTGAATCATGTGGAATTGACAGTTTAAGGCCCTAGCCGAAAGAGTAGCAGAAGTATAAACTTTTACCCCATCTCTCTAATGCTCTAGATTCTCTTTCAGAGGGAGGGTTTTGGCAGAGGCAGCTGCTACAGCTTTGGGGCCCTGTGAAATGGTTTCAGGATCTGCAATAGGAGCCTTATACAAGTGAAAGTGTGTGTCCGGGACCCTGTAATATCTGTCGGGCTTGGCAGGGGCCGGGGAAGAGAGTCAGGGGCAGTACAGGCATCATTATAAGCATCATCAACAACTGTGAGTACTGGAGGAATGGCTAAAGGCCTATGCTGTAGTAAATGTAAAAAGGTCCTTAGCCT